>NC_090648.1:504956164-505118664 GCF_040937935.1 Hyperolius riggenbachi
TATACACACACGTACTGTACACACAGTACACACACACACACACACACACACGCACTGCATACACACACAGTACACACACACATGGACTCAGGCAGAGAGGTGAGAGCAAGCGTCTGCTGCACTACGCCTTTCGTTTCCACACTGGGCTGGGGAGCGCAAGAGATGGACGAGGACAGATAACAGGGAACAGAAGCAGGTGATCAAACACCCCCAAGAGGCATGGCTTCATTTGGGGGTGTGTTAATCCAAGGGCATGGAGCCCCCCACCCCCAGGCCAATTGCACTCCGGATTACCCCTACAAATGCGCTGACACTGTCCCTTCAAAACGGGAACAGTCAGGGCTTGTTCCCATCTAAAATCGAAATCGCAGACGGACACGTTTTTTTCCGATTTTGAGAGTGATTTTTTTTCTGCCCCTCCCGGGCGCTCCACTGCGCGCTACGATTTTGTGTAAAGCGCTTTTTTAAAGCACTTTCGCTGAGCGATTTCTTTTTTCACTTCCTGATGCAAGTCAGGAAGTGAACTCTTTGACCCGGAAAATAATAAATACAATGTATTTATTCTTAAAAGCGCGAACGCAATTGCCGCAAAAGTGATTTTGTGAGCGTTTTGAGTTTTGTAGAAAAATCACCCTAAAATGCTACAGGCAGCGCTTTCCTGAGCAAACCGCTCATATGTGAACTCTCTCATAGGGAATCATTGCACAAGCGCTTTAGGGCCCTTTTCCACTAGCAATCGCTAGCGTTCACGCTGAACGCTAGCGATTGCTGAATCGCAATTACCGCCGATTCCCCGACGTTCGCGGCCGCGATTTTGCTATGCTATGCACTGCATAGCAAAATCGCGGCAAAAGTCGCTCCGCGGCGCGATCGCGATCAAGTAAAAAACGAATCGCGGTAGTGGAAATTACCTACCGCGATTCCTATGTTAAAAAGCAAACCGTAGCGATTGTAAAATCGCTAGCGGTTTGCGTTTTTGCGATTTAGCCAGCGCAAACGCGCTGGTGGAAAAGGGCCCTTAGGGTAATTTTGAAAGTCGCCGGCACTTAAAGTGAACCAGAGACGAAGCACCCTTGTGTATTTTACCATGTATATCAGTAAGAACATTAGAGAAAACACTTACCATGCTGTCTGTTTCATCCTCACTGCTAAAAGTGTCTGTTAGCAGCAGTCACAAGAATCCCAGACTGAGCAATTAAATCTGGCTTTGCTGGGAATGATTATTGCTGAGTCATTATAGCAAAGCCACAAGGGGGCAGGCTTGGGCTTGAAATAACACCACAGAAGACAGATTTAGCTATAATCTTTCTGTAGCAAAGCTAGACGGAGCAGCCTGACTTCTCAGTCGGGGGTTCTTATCAGTGGTGATAACAGTCAGATTACACAGAGAACAATGAAACAAAGGGCAGATTAGGTGTTTACAGTCATGTTCCCACTGATTTATAAGGTAAAATACGAGAGGGTGGTTCATCTCTGGTTCTCTTTAAAAAAAACGCAAAACGCCCTAGGTGTGAACGGGCTCTAACAGAAACAGGCAAGAAAAGATACAAAACCATTTTTTCCTGCTTGTGTTTAGTGTTTCAGGTTGACCAGCAGATGGCGCTCATGCGCTCCACAACTATTTTATTTGCCTGTTTGGTGAAGCTGGTCTGCTGTTCTTAGAAATGCTGATGTATACATTGAAGTTTTCTTATTTTAGGGCATGTGGAAGGCCAGTCATGTTCTTGGAAGGAAGATTTGGGAAGCTGAGGTTTTCACTGTTAAACGTTTGTCAGCGGGTCATCAATCTGTGAGCTCATCTCAGATCCTTTTGTTGTCTGCTGGGAAATTCACAGGCCAACAAGAGACTCGCTATATTATGAAACAGGACCAAAAACTAATATGACAGAGCAAGTGCAGCTCCTTGTTGGGTTTGTGAGCATCTGTAGCTAAAACACCATCTTTTCCAACCCGAAGTTCTACCCACAACTGTAAAACAGTCTATCTGCCCTGCACACAACCTTCTTTTTCCCTCCTCTAGTATTACCTCTTTGCATTCACACATACAAGATTTCTCACAAGCTTCATCCTTCCTCTGGATTCCCCTTCCAAAACACATCCGCGTCACTCTCCAACCTTTGAAATCTTTAAAAGCTGCCCTAAAACTCCCTTTTTCAAACAGGCATAGGCTCTGACTTAGGCCATTCCCAGGACCAGTTCTAGACTTTTTGATGCCTGAGGCAAACTTGTGAGGATGTAGGGCTCCCTACCCCCCCCCCCCCCCAACCCCCATTTGGGATGATCGCACAGAACCCGACAATTTGCACCGCACGTTATAGCTGTGGTGAGTCCCCCAAAAATGCTCTCTTGGGTATTTTAAAAGGGAAGGGGTGCTTGAGCACCCAGAGACCCCCCCTACCCCCCCCCCCCCCAGCAGGTGCCTGAGTGGAATCCCTATGACTCCTCTTACAAGTGGCCGCCACAGTACCTGACCAGTAGAGTAAGTGGTTGGGTCTCCCTTTCCCCCCCTCCACATCCTGGGGCCCTCAGCAGTTGCAGGGCCTGCTACCCAAATAGTTACACCTCTGCACCCTTCGTATCCATATCGCGGTGGGACTCCTGAAAAACGTTTGTAATGACACCTTGTAAGTCAGGCAACAGCATACAGCATTCACGGGCTAAAAATAAAGACAGGTGACTACAACGTTCTACAAACATCCTGGGGCTGCTCATACAGAGGCAGTGATGGGCAAAAGTCTCTGAATGACCTGGAGGATGTGGCTGAAAGAGATCAGTTCACACTCAGCTCACATCTGATCCGGGCTGCACCCTCTACAAGGTGAGGTGAGACTTCAGTAAACACAGGGCCGGTTCTAGACCCAGGGGAGGAGAAGCTCCCCATTTGAAATGATCGCACAGCACCCGACAATTTACTATGCTGCATTCCATGTTCTCACATGACATGCTGCAGCGCAACACAATAACACATTGGCTGCAGTGGCTGGCTGTGAGTCCGTGACAAACAAACTGCTCACCCTCAGCCACTCCATTCCTCCTCAGTCAGGACTCAGGACTGCAGTGTGGTACTGCTGTCCTGAGTCCTGACTGAGGAGGAATGGAGTGGCTGCTGTGCAAGTCACATGAAACACTGCTGCTCTCCTGCCTCTCCCCTCCTCACTCACTGTCAGACTCCTCACACAGCACAACAAGCTGCTTTTCCCCAATGATGACCTCCTGCCTCTCCCCCCTCCCCACTCACTGTCAGACTCCTCACACAGCACAACATGCTGCTTTTCTCCAATGATGCTCTCCTGCCTCCCCCCTCCTCGCTCACTGTCAGACTCCTCACACAGCACAACAAGCTGCTTTTCCCCAATGATGCTCTCCTGCCTCCCCCCTCCTCACTCACTGTCAGACTCCTCACACAGCACAACAAGCTGCTTTTCCCCAATGATGCTCTCCTGCCTCCCCCTCCTCACTTACTGTCAGACTCCTCACACAGCACAACAAGCTGCTTTTCCCCAATGATGCTCTCCTGCCTCCCCCCTCCTCACTCACTGTCAGACTCCTCACACAGCACAACAAGCTGCTTTTCCCCAATGATGCTCTCCTGCCTCCCCCCCTCCTCACTCACTGTCAGACTCATCACACTGCACAACAAGCTGCTTTCCCCCAATGCTGCTCTCCTGCCACCCCCCTCCCCACTCACTGTCAGACTCCTCACACTGCACAACAAGCTTCTTTTCCCCAATGATGACCTCCTGCCTCTCCCCCCTCCCCACTCACTGTCAGACTCCTCACACAGCACAACATGCTGCTTTTCTCCAATCATGCTCTCCTGCCTCCCCCCTCCTCGCTCATTGTCAGACTCCTCACACAGCACAACAAGCTGCTTTTCCCCAATGATGCTCTCCTGCCTCCCCCTCCTCACTCACTGTCAGACTCCTCACACAGCACAACAAGCTGCTTTTCCCCAATGCTGCTCTCCTGCCTCCCCCTCCTCACTCACTGTCAGACTCCTCACACAGCACAACAAGCTGCTTTTCCCCAGTGATGCTCTCCTGCCTCCCCCCTCCTCACTCACTGTCAGACTCCTCACACAGCACAACAAGCTGCTTTTCCCCAATGCTGCTCTCCTGCCTCCTCCTCCTCACTCACTGTCAGACTCCTCACACAGCACAAGCAGCTGCTTTTCCCCAATGATGCTCTCCTGCCTCCCCCCTCCTGACTCACTGTCAGACTCATCACACAGCACAACAAGCTGCTTTTCCCCAATGATGCTCTCCTGCCTCCTCCCTCCTCACTCACTGTCAGACTCCTCACACAGCACAACAAGCTGCTTTTCCCCAATGATGCTCTCCTGCCTCCCCCCTCCTCACTCACTGTTAGACTCCTCACACAGCACAACAAGCTGCTTTCCCCCAATGATGCTCTCCTGCCTCCCCCCTCCTCACTCACTGTCAGACTCCTCACACAGCACAACAAGCTGCTTTTCCCCAATGCTGCTCTCCTGCCTCCTCCTCCTCACTCACTGTCAGACTCCTCACACAGCACAACAAGCTGCTTTTCCCCAATGATGCTCTCCTGCCTCCCCCCTCCTCACTTACTGTCAGACTCCTCACACAGCACAACAAGCTGCTTTTCCCCAATGATGCTCTCCTGCCTCCCCCCTCCGCACTCACTGTCAGACTCCTCACACTGCACAACAAGCTGCTTTTCCCCAATGATGCTCTCCTGCCTCCCCCCTCCTCACTCACTGTCAGACTCCTCACACTGCACAACAAGCTGCTTTTCCCCAATGATGCTCTCCTGCCTCCCCCCTCCGCACTCACTGTCAGACTCCTCACACTGCACAACAAGCTGCTTTTCCCCAATGATGCTCTCCTGCTTCCCCCCTCCTCACTCACTGTCAGACTCCTCACACAGCACAACAAGCTGCTTTTCCCCAATGATGCTCTCCTGCCACCCCCCTCCCCACTCACTGTCAGACTCCTCACACTGCACAACAAGCTGATTTTCCCCAATGATGACCTCCTGCCTCTCCCCCCTCCCCACTCACTGTCAGACTCCTCACACAGCACAACATGCTGCTTTTCTCCAATCATGCTCTCCTGCCTCCCCCCTCCTCGCTCACTGTCAGACTCCTCACACAGCACAACAAGCTGCTTTTCCCCAATGATGCTCTCCTGCCTCCCCCCTCCTCACTCACTGTCAGACTCCTCACACAGCACAACAAGCTGCTTTTCCCCAATGCTGCTCTCCTGCCTCCCCCTCCTCACTCACTGTCAGACTCCTCACACAGCACAACAAGCTGCTTTTCCCCAGTGATGCTCTCCTGCCTCCCCCCTCCTCACTCACTGTCAGACTCCTCACACAGCACAACAAGCTGCTTTTCCCCAATGCTGCTCTCCTGCCTCCTCCTCCTCACTCACTGTCAGACTCCTCACACAGCACAAGCAGCTGCTTTTCCCCAATGATGCTCTCCTGCCTCCCCCCTCCTGACTCACTGTCAGACTCCTCACACAGCACAACAAGCTGCTTTTCCCCAATGATGCTCTCCTGCCTCCCCCCTCCTCACTCACTGTTAGACTCCTCACACAGCACAACAAGCTGCTTTCCCCCAATGATGCTCTCCTGCCTCCCCCCTCCTCACTCACTGTCAGACTCCTCACACAGCACAACAAGCTGCTTTTCCCCAATGCTGCTCTCCTGCCTCCTCCTCCTCACTCACTGTCAGACTCCTCACACAGCACAACAAGCTGCTTTTCCCCAATGATGCTCTCCTGCCTCCCCCCTCCTCACTTACTGTCAGACTCCTCACACAGCACAACAAGCTGCTTTTCTCCAATGATGCTCTCCTGCCTCCCCCCTCCGCACTCACTGTCAGACTCCTCACACTGCACAACAAGCTGCTTTTCCCCAATGATGCTCTCCTGCCTCCCCCCTCCTCACTCACTGTCAGACTCCTCACACAGCACAACAAGCTGCTTTTCCCCAATGATGCTCTCCTGCCTCCCCCCTCCTCACTCACTGTCAGACTCCTCACACAGCACAACAAGCTGCTTTTCCCCAATGATGCTCTCCTGCCCTCCCCCTCCTCACTCACTGTCAGACTCCTCACACAGCACAACAAGCTGCTTTTCCCCAATGATGCTCTCCTGCTTCCCCCCTCCTCACTCACTGTCAGACTCCTCACACAGCACAACAAGCTGCTTTTCCCCAATGATGACCTCCTGCCTCTCCCTCCTCACTCACTGCCAGACTCCTCACACAGCACAACCAGCTGCTTTTCCCCAATGATGCTCTCCTGCCTCCCCCCTCCTCACTCACTGTCAGACTCCTCACACAGCACAACAAGCTGCTTTTCCCCAATGCTGACCTCCTGCCTCTCCCCCCTCACTCACTGTCAGACTCCTCACACAGCACAACAAGGTGCTTTTCCCCAATGATGCTCTCCTGCCCTCCCCCTCCTCACTCACTGTCAGACTCATCACACAGCACAACAAGCTGCTTTCCCCCAATGATGACCTCTTCACCTCGCTCTCCTCTCGCTTCTCCTCCTACTCTGACTGCATGCTGTTAGTGTAAACTCGGTACAAACATGCCGCCCCTGTAATCTCTGCCTCCTGATGCAAATGTTTCACATTGCTTCATAAGAGAACCTGCCTGAGTGAACATCAGTCACTCTGAGAGTGGAGAAACAACCTGACAGCCCTATCAGTGGTAGAGGGTGAGCGACACCCTAAAAATAAAGAACACAGACACAACGGGAGCCCAAATGGTTCAGTACATCGTGAGATCAATGGCAAATGTACGAAAACGTTGTTTTCCTCTGTGGGGGGAAAAAACAAAATACAGTGACAGACAGTTGAGATAATAAGCTTCAGAAGACAGAGCTCTCTGCCACTTTGAAAGTCAGAGAGATCAGTGAAGCTCTTTTGCATAGATAACAACAGGAGTTTCTTAACTCTTCCTGTACTGGAAACAGTATTAGACTCATATCTCTGCTCCTATTGTTTTATTTCTTAGCTGTACTACACATACAAATTATTATATACTAGGCTGACCAGATGTCTTTTTTTCCGCGGACAGGTCCTCACAGGTTTTTGAAATTTCCCGGGTGAAGAGAGCCGAATACAGAGCCGATTGAAGAGACAGAGAGTCAAACAGCCAAGACTCAGTCCAGTGTTTTCCCCAGAGCCTATCAGCTGGGCAGTAGTGTTGTCCGGATCATGAACGATTTGGATCTTTGATCCGGATCTTTTTTGTGAGTCGAATCATCCGGATCATTCATTCATTGTAATGATCCGGATGATTCGACTCACAAAAAAGATCCGGATCAAAGATCCAAATAATTCATGATCCGGACAACACTACTGCCCAGCTGATAGGCTCTGGGGAAAACACTGGACTGAGTCTTGGCTGTTCGTCTCCCTGTCTCTTCAATCGGCTCTTCTGACTCACTCTGTGTTCGGCTCTCTTCACACGGGAAATTTCAAAAACCTGTGAGGACCTGTCCGGGGGAAAAAAAGACATCTGGTCAGCCTATATTATATACAAGTTTTTTGTCACTTCAGATTCCCTTTAAGATGGAATGGGGCCCCAAGGACAGACAGAAGTTTTGCCCACCGCTGATGGTCACCTGGCTTTTTTAGTAAGTTTTAGTGGGGGCTAGCATCTGCCAGGCCCCTAGACTCTCTCCAGGCCCTAGGCAACTGCCTAGATCTGCCTTGTGGATGATCCGGCTCTGGTCGGCACTCGTTGCTGATCCTATGCAGGCGAAGCAGTTAGTTTTGGCGCACGGTGCTCAGCCTCGAAGCTGGGCTCCGCTAAAGCACCAATGCTATAGTGCACACCCTGTGCAAGGGTGATACGGGTGAATTTCTCCTCCCTCCGAATTGCTACGACTCAGAGGGGGAATAGTATTTAACGCCCCCGGGAATTTGAGCCGTCACTCATTCGAGCCTACTCACCAGCAACGTTATAATACGTACACCTGTGCATGCGCACCAGCGGCTTTCCCTCGGGCTCCAGTGGCAATAGGCAGGCTTTAACCACTTGAGGACCGCGGTGTTAAACCTCCCTGGTGACCAAGCCATTTTTTACTAATTGGGCCACTGCAGTTTTAAGGCCTAGCTGCAGGGCCGCACAACTAGTGTTGGGCGAACACCTGGATGTTCGGGTTCGGGCCGAACAGGCCGAACATGGGCGTCACGCGTACCCTCGTTTGCGTCATCACGTAGAGGACGTGAGGTCAGAGAAAGGGCGGAAGTACCACAAGGGTACTACCGCTGAACCGCCCGCTGCCCGGCCTCAACGCGTCACTCTGCTACTCGGACTCCTCCTCCTCCTCACTCCACTGCCAGTGCCAGCCACCAGGTACTATTTAACTTGCCTTAAACTTTTGTATGGGGAAGCGGGCAGAGGGGGGAGCGCTAGCGGAGGGGGTGGGGGGAATTTCCGACCTCCCCCCCCCCCCGCGATCGGGGCATGCTCCCCCCTTATGCTTCCGACCCCATAGGGGGGCCGTATTGCGGCATGTTCGGGCGAACAGGGCCCTGTTCGGCGGGCATTGAATAGTTCGGGCGAACCCGAACTAAAAAGGCCGAACACCATCAGGTGTTCGGCCGAACTCGAACATCACCCGAACAGGGTGATGTTCTGCAGAACCCGAACAGTGGCGAACACTGTTCGCCCAACACTACGCACAACTCAGCACACAGGTCCCCTCCTTTTCTCCCCGCAACAGAGATCTCTGTTAATGGGGTCTGATCGCTCCCCAGTTGTTGTTTTTTTTTTAATAAATATTTATTTTATACATTTTTGAATAAATAGGCTTCAGCCTATGACAGCTAATCACTTTTGTGCCCCAGGGAGACAGCCGTGTCACACGGATGTCCCCAGTACAGCGCTGCTGCAGATCGCAGCGCTGTACTCAGACCAGATGGCGACACCGCCATCTTTCTACTGACAGTCTTCAAGTGGCGAGTGGCGCTGGGAGACTGAAGGCACAGCGGAGCGCAATCTCCTGCAAACCCCATAAGAAGCAGTTCACGCCAATCACCGTGGATCGGTCCTGGGACTGCTGCCGTGTTCACGCCAATTAACACGTCAATTAAAGTAAACCAGAAACGTGCTTTGATACTTACCCGGGGTTTCCTCCAGTGCCAAAAGCTTGTCTACTGCACAGGCGCGGGAGGTCAACACATGCGCAGAAGACCCAGACTGGATCCAACTGAGCCTGTTACCGGGGCCTGATCGCGGCTGAGCAGCAGACCAACAGGAGGACGGCGTGGGACTCAAGCTTATGAGGCTGGAGGAAGCCCCAGATAAGTATCAAATCTTTAGAATTTAACACCTCTGGTACGCTTTAAAGGGACTCAGAGGTGACAAATTCTAAAGATTGTATACATACCTGGGGCTTCCTCCAGCCCCATCCGCCTGGATCGCTCCCACGCCTCTGTCCTCCGCTGCCCGCAGCTACGAGAACCGGGTCCCATCACTGACGTCATCAGAGCCAGCCTACACAGGAGAAGTGCGCCCTCTACGTATCTCACCAGTGGCTGCTGGAGAGATACGCAAACAGCTCACTCCTCTTACGTTAGACTGGCTCCGACAGACGGAAGTGCGGGGACACAGTTCCTGAAGCTGCAGGCAGCTGAGGACGGTGGCGTTGGAGCGATCCAGCCGGATGGGGCTGGAGGAAGCCCCGGGTATGTATAAAATCTTTAGAATTTGTCAGCTCTGGTACACTTTAAGCTAGTCATACACAAGCAGACATTAATAGAGTGGACCAGGCTTTCTCAATAATAATAAGCACAATAATTAAAAGCAGTATTATGAGGAGCATAATAATAGGGGGTAGTATAATAAAGAGTATATTATTATAGGGGTGCATTATAACTGTGGAATCTTTTTAATAAGAAACACAAACTAGTGCTACTAGAATAAGGAATGGAGTAAGGAAGAAAGACAGAATGGGGCGAAAACAACAAGACTGTTACAATAAACAGCCACACCCACTTTTAAGGACCACGCCTTCTGCAAAATAAATCGAGGGGTTTTGTGAGATCCAAAAATTATTTGAAGGGTTCTTCCATGGTAAAAAAAAAAGTGGAGTCGACGTATGAGTAAAACTCAAATCGATGACAATTTAGGAACCCAGTGGATATACTTTGGTTGAAATACTGACTGAAACTTTGTGCGTTAATTTTTTTCTTTTTTTTTTACAGAAAAACGGGGGCCAAAAACTGCACAGATTTGGATTGGATTTTTTTTCCCACGGTGGAAGAGAAGTTTAGATTACAAAAATATTGCTCAAAATTTGCAATATTTCTGCTTTAACCCTCCTGGCGGTTTGCAAAAAAATCGCCAGGGTGCAGCAAATCTTTTTTTTGTAATTTTTTTTTTTTTTTTCATGTAGCGAGACAAAGTCTCGCTACATGATAGCCGCTGCTCAGCGGCATCCCCCCAGCCCCTCCGATCGCCGCCGGCGATCGGAGATCCGGAGATCCCGTTCAAAGAACGGGATCTCCCGGAGGGCTTCCCCCGTCGCCATGGCGACGGGGCGGGATGACGTCACCGACGTCATGACGTCAAAGGGGATTCCGATCCACCCCATAGAGCTGCCTGGCACTGATTGGCCAGGCAGCGCACGGGGTCTGGGGGGGGGGGGGGCGGCTGCGGCGCGACGGATAGCGGCGGATCGGCGGGTAGCGGCGGCGATCGGGCACTGCACGCAGCTAGCAAAGTGCTAGCTGCGTGCAGCAAAAAAAAAAATTATGCAAATCGGCCCAGCGGGGCCTGAGCGGTGCCTTCCGGCGGCTTACCCCGAGCTCAGCTCGGGCTTACCGCCAGGAAGGTTAAAACCTGACCTGGTTGACCTTGGATTGTGCGGCGGGGCTGTCCCATCCTTCCCTGAATATAAATAAAATAAGTACATAGGTTGCTGGTATAAATAATCCGACGATCTCTATGAAAGCCGTACTCTGGCCTCTTGTGTGAGTCCCGCCACACCCAGGCCCGTCTCGTTCTTCATCGCTTATATTTACACAGAGGGAAATCACACAAGACTGGCTCTGTGGAATGTGCGTATTCAGGTTTTTCCTTCCAGAAAACAGCTGACATCACTCAACCGGGCTCACACCAGCACCTGAGAGATTCCCCTCCTCTCCTCACACCACCACCTGGGAGATTCTCCTCACACCACCACCTGAGAGATTCTCCTCACACCACCACCTGAGAGATTCCCCTCCTCTCCTCACAACAGCACCTGAGAGATTCCCCTCCTCACACCACCACCACCTGAGAGATTCTCCTCCGCTCCTCACACCACCACCTGAGAGATTCTCCTCCTCTCCTCACACCACCACCTGAGAGATTCTCCTCCTCTCCTCACACCACCACCTGAGAGATTCTCCTCCTCTCCTCACACCACCACCTGAGAGATTCTCCTCCTCTCCTCACACCACCACCTGAGAGATTCTCCTCTCTCACACCACCACCACCTGAGAGATTCTCCTCCACTCCTCACACCACCACCTGAGAGATTCTCCTCCTCACACCACCACCACCTGAGAGATTCTCCTCCTCTCCTCACACCACCACCTGAGAGATTCTCCTCCTCTCCTCACACCACCACCTGAGAGATTCTCCTCCGCTCCTCACACCACCTCCTGAGAGATTCTCCTCCTCTCCTCACACCACCACCTGAGAGATTCTCCTCCTCACACCACCACCACCTGAGAGATTCTCCTCCGCTCCTCACACCACCACCTGAGAGATTCTCCTCCTCTCCTCACACCACCACCTGAGAGATTCTCCTCCTCTCCTCACACCACCACCTGAGAGATTCTTCTCCTCTCCTCACACCACCACCTGAGAGATTCTCCTCCTCACACCACCACCACCTGAGAGATTCTCCTCCGCTCCTCACACCACCACCTGAGAGATTCTCCTCCTCTCCTCACACCACTACCTGAGAGATTCTCCTCCGCTCCTCACACCACCACCTGAGAGATTCTCCTCCTCTTCTCACACCACCACCTGAGAGATTCTCCTCCTCTCCTCACACCACCACCTGAGAGATTCTCCTCCGCTCCTCACACCACCACCTGAGAGATTCTCCTCCGCTCCTCACACCACCACCTGAGAGATTCTCCTCCTCTCCTCACATCACTACCTGAGAGATTCTCCTCCGCTCCTCACACCACCACCTGAGAGATTCTCCTCCTCTTCTCACACCACCACCTGAGAGATTCTCCTCCTCTCCTCACACCACCACCTGAGAGATTCTCCTCCTCTCCTCACACCACCACCTGAGAGATTCTCCTCCGCTCCTCACACCACCACCTGAGAGATTCTCCTCCTCTCCTCACACCACCACCTGAGAGATTCTCCTCACACCAGCACCTGAGAGATTCTCCTCCGCTCCTCACACCACCACCTGAGAGATTCTCCTCCTCTCCTCACACCACCACCTGAGAGATTCTCCTCCTCTCCTCACACCACCACCTGAGAGATTCTCCTCCGCTCCTCACACCACCACCTGAGAGATTCTCCTCCTCACACCACCACCTGAGAGATTCTCCTCCGCTCCTCACACCACCACCTGAGAGATTCTCCTCCTCTCCTCACACCACCACCTGAGAGATTCTCTCCTCACACCACCACCTGAGAGATTCTCCTCCTCTCCTCACACCACTACCTGAGAGATTCTCCTCACACCACCACCTGAGAGATTCTCCTCCTCTCCTCACACCACCACCTGAGAGATTCTCTCCTCACACCACCACCTGAGAGATTCTCCTCCTCTCCTCACACCACTACCTGAGAGATTCTCCTCACACCACCACCTGATAGATTCTCCTCCGCTCCTCACACCACCACCTGAGAGATTCTCCTCCTCTCCTCACACCACCACCTGAGAGATTCTCTCCTCACACCACCACCTGAGAGATTCTCCTCCTCTCCTCACACCACTACCTGAGAGATTCTCCTCACACCAGCACCTGGGGATTCTCCTCCACTCCTCACACCACCACCTGAGAGATTCTCCTCCTCTCCTCACACCACCACCTGAGAGATTCTCCTCCGCTCCTCACACCACCACCTGAGAGATTCTCCTCCTCTCCTCACACCACCACCTGAGAGATTCTCTCCTCACACCACCACCTGAGAGATTCTCCTCCTCTCCTCACACCACTACCTGAGAGATTCTCCTCACACCACCTGAGAGATTCTCCTCCTCTCCTCACACCACCACCTGAGAGATTCTCTCCTCACACCACCACCTGAGATATTCTCCTCCTCTCCTCACACCATTACCTGAGAGATTCTCCTCACACCACCACCTGATAGATTCTTCTCCTCACACCACTACCTGAGAGATTCTCCTCACACCACCACCACCTGAGAGATTTTCCTCCTCTCCTCACACCACCATCTTAGATATTCTCCTCCTCTCCTCACACCACAATCTGAGATATTCTCCTCCTCTCCTCACACCACCACCTGAGACTGAGGTTCTCTCCTCTCCTCACACCACCACCAGAGAGATTCTTCTCCTCTCCTCACACCACTACCTGAGAGATTCTCCTTACACCACCACCACCTGAGAGATTCTCCTCCTCTCCTCACACCACCATCTGAGATATTCTCCTCCTCTCCTCACACCACCATCTGAGATATTCTCCTCCTCTCCTCACACCACCACCTGAGACTGAGATTCTCTCCTCTCCTCACACCACCGGAGAGATTCTCCTCCTCTCCTCACACCACCACCTGAGAGATTCTCCTCCTCTCCTCACACCACCACCTGAGAGTTTCTCTCCTCTCCTCACACCACCACCTGAGAGATTCTCCTCCGCTCCTCACACCACCACCTGAGAAATTCTCCTCACACCACCACCTGAGAGATTCTCCTCCTCTCCTCACACCACACCACCACCTGAGAGATTCTCCTCCTCTCCTCACTTCCTGTGAACAGCTAGCTTGCTGTGTTGTCCACTGACGATGTGATGTCATCTTTTGTGATGCACTCATGGACTTGGTTGAACAATCAGAGGGAAGGACGCGTCACCCGGGCAGAAAAGCTGGCTGATAGGCGTTTTCTGAAGAATTAAACAGAAAAAGTCATCAATGATTCAGCTAGAGATGAACATCAGACTTATAAGAAAGCCTTTTACACACATACAAGGACTGTCAGCCAGAGGACTGTGACTAATGTTAACCACTTTGAAACCCTTGCTACGCTTATCTACTCCCCACAGAACTTTACCTGGGGCTCAGGGGAGTAGATAGGCGTACTTGTGGTAAACAGTGTGCTGTATGCCCAATAAGCTATCTGATTATGTATATAGGGTATCATTTTAACCGTGACAAGTGAGAGAATAGATTTTGTGGTGTTTGACAACTGAGGGCTAAGTCATGTGATTTTTTTTACCGGAAGACTGAATGAAAAGCAATAAAACTGTTATTTTCATGTACTCTATACCCCCAAATAAATACTTGTAAAAACAACAAAAGTGACAGCATTGAAAAGAGAATACATAGTTACCCTAGGGACTTAGCTTTTAAAATATGTATGCCATGAGAGTGTATTACTGTTAATCATGAAGATAAGGGCTTTTAATTACTGATAGAGTACAATGAGAAGACAAAAAACACAAACCAGAAACTAATATATTTTCACCATACATTGTACTAGGAACATTATTTAAATGTTGAGATAACCAGGACAAATTAGCAAATAGAATGTGTGTGTTTTACCTATGGTAACATTGTTTATTTAAAAACTATAGTGGATGGAAATGGAGAAATAGTGTATTTTTTCTTTTTTTTTCTCATTTTTCCCTTTAAAATGCACAGATAATAACATAATTACTAAAAGCAAATATCACCCTCACAAAGCATTATTTGTGGCAAAAAAAACAAGATATAGATCATTTACATCTGATGAGTAGCAATAAAGTTATAGGTGAATGAATGGGAGGAGCGCTCAAATGTGAAAATTGCTCTGGTTTTTAAGCAAAAAACCCTGTGGTGCTGAAGTGGTTAATAAGGATTTCTGTGTTTTTGTCATGTAACATAAATACCATAAAAGAACATTTGCAAAGCATTCCCAAGTGTTCCCTGACCCCTGTGCGTAAAATCATTTATTTTCACTGAAGAGAGCAGTAGAAGGTTGCTCTGGCATCTGCAAAGGCAAGAATCCCCCTGTACCTGTGTCTTCATTAAGCCCTCCCTCTGCTGAACAGACACATCACCCTGGCAACAGCTGAGTCACTTCAGCAGAGGGAGAGAGGGGGGCGGAGTGAAGACACAGGCACAGGGAGATTCTTGACTTTGTCGATGAGCCAGAGATAAGCAATCTTCTACTACTTTACTGCTAAACAATTTTACACACAGGGAATATTTGGGAATGCTTTCAAATGTTCTTTAATGTAACTAAGAGTAGTTACTGAAATGTTAGTTTTGGGATTATAATCCCACTTTAAACAGTCACACAAAAACTGCAGTGATCACATGTTTGGTAGCACACCACCCTCCAAACCTAAAATCACCACTTATGGCTGGATTCCCTTTTTCGCATTTCTGCCTGTTGGCATTTTTAACTAATGGAGTTCAGAGCAATGTGTCAATAAAGCTGATTGAAAGGCTCTCTCATAAAGCACAGTCAGACAGCTTTATTGACACGTCTCAGTCTCAGGACAATAGATAGATGACTCCGAGAAATAATTGCAAGTGAGGATTTCACATAACTCATAATTTCCAGAAAAGTACAACTTAGTGGAGATGCTCGTATGGGGCCAGTTTCAATTTCGAGTGGCTTTGATTAAGACTTCATGCGCTTTTGATTTTACAGTAATCTGAATTACGAAGGGAATCACTTTTTCAATTTGAATTTGCTTATGAGTCAAAAATACGCGTTCATCTAAAATGGCAATATCCTCTAACTTGCGAGCTTGATTGAAGATCTTCACTGGCCGCTGCTACACACCGGCGACACCGCTATCACTAAAGCATCTTTAAATTTGCCTCCAAGACTATCCCAGGCATTGTGGGTGCTCCAGGGTGACTGCATGGGTGGGCGCTATAGGTGCGGTGAGTGGGGACTGGGGAGGAGAGCAGGAGCTGCACAGGAGGGAGGATGAGCACTAGTGACCAGGCCATTTTTTACAAAATAGGCCACTGCAGCTTTAAGTGCTCGCTGCAGGGCCGTACAACTCAGCACACAAGTGATTCCCCCCCCCCCCTTTTCTGCCCACCAACAGAGCTTTCTGTTGGTGGGCTGTGATTGCTCCCCTAATGTTTGTTTGTTTGTTTTTTTACAAATATTTTAATATTTTTCATCAAATTTTGCTGTTTTGTTTTTTTAACCCTCCCTCGCCCCTGCCAGCCATTCAGCGTGTTTGGCTGTCATAGGATTCAGCCTATGACAGCGGATCACTTTTCTGCCGCCCAGGGGGACAGCCGTGTCACATGGCTGTCCCCAGTACAGCGCAGCCTTAGATCGCAGCTCTGTACAGTGTTATTAGCCGGTCTAGCAGTCCCTAGCGGCGATTGCCGCTGGGAGGCTGATGACAGAGCTGGGCTCCATCATTCAAACGGGGATGCCAAGTATAGGTGCCCTCAGTATAGGTAGCCTGAAATGGATGCCCCCAGTATTGGTAGCCAGGTATAGGTGCCCCCAGTATAGGTAGCCTGATATAGGTGTCCCCAGTATAGGTAGACAGGTATAGGTGCCCCAGTATAGGTAGACAGGTATAGCTGCCCCAGTATAGGAAGACAGGTATAGATGCCCCAGTATAGGTAGACAGGTATAGCTGCCCCAGTATAGGTAGACAGGTATAGATGCCCCAGTATAGGTAGACAGGTATAGCTGCCCCAGTATAGGTAGACAGGTATAGATGCCCCAGTATAGGTAGACAGGTATAGATGCCCCAGTATAGGTAGACAGGTATAGCTGCCCCAGCATAGGTAGACAGGTATAGCTGCCCCAGTATAGGTAGACAGGTATAGATGCCCCAGTATAGGTAGACAGGTATAGCTGCCCCAGTATAGGAAGACAGGTATAGATGCCCCAGTATAGGTAGACAGGTATAGCTGCCCCAGTATAGGTAGACAGGTATAGATGCCCCGGTATAGGTAGACAGGTATAGCTGCCCCGGTATAGGTAGACAGGTATAGCTGCCCCGGTATAGGTAGACAGGTATAGCTGCCCCAGTATAGGTAGACAGGTATAGCTGCCCCAGTATAGGTAGACAGGTATAGCTGCCCCAGTATAGGTAGACAGGTATAGATGCCCCAGTATAGGTAGACAGGTATAGCTGCCCAGTATAGGAAGACAGGTATAGATGCCCCAGTATAGGTAGACAGGTATAGATGCCCCAGTATAGGTAGACAGGTATAGCTGCCCCAGTATAGGTAGACAGGTATAGATGCCCCAGTATAGGTAGACAGGTATAGCTGCCCCAGCATAGGTAGACAGGTATAGCTGCCCCAGTATAGGAAGACAGGTATAGGTGCCCCCAATATAGGTAGGCTGATATAGGTGTCCCCAGTAGAGGTAGCCTGATATAGGTGTCCCCATTATAGGTAGACAGGTATAGCTGCCCCAGTATAGGTAGAAAGGTATAGCTGCCCCAGTATAGGAAGACAGGTATAGGTGCCCCCAGTATAGGTAGCCTGATATAGGTGTCCCCAGTATAGGTAGCCTGATATAGGTGTGCCCAGTATAGGTAGACAGGTATAGCTGCCCCAGTATAGGTAGACAGGTATAGCTGCCCCAGTATAGGTAGACAGGTATAGCTGCCCCAGTATAGGAAGACAGGTATAAATGCCCCCAGTATAGGTAGACAGGTATAGCTGCCCCAGTATAGGAAGACAGGTATAGGTGCCCCCAGTATAGGTAGCCTGATATAGGTGTCCCCAGTATAGGTAGCCAAGTGTAGCTGCCCCAGTATAGGAATACAGGTATAGATGCCCCAGTATAGGTGCCCACAGTATAGGTAGGTACTTATATATATGTACTTTTTTCCTGGGACAGTATGGCTGTCCCTGCTGCTTTAGCATTTCTTCTTCAGGATACAGGCATCCTTTAACTAAAGTGGAATTGCACTGGCCTTTTAAATCATGTGCTCTGATATATTTCTACATTTTTCCTTGATTCTGAAAGCGATACCCCCCCAGACACTTAATCCGGTGCTGAACTTCCTGTTACATTATACTGCTTAGTCATAGGTTTATATATAAATGTATCTCCTCCTGCTGTCTTCAGATGAGATACCAGGAAGAAAAAGTCATTTTTTGCGGTCGGACATGAAATAAAGATAGTGATCTGCAGATCTGGAATCATTTCTCAGAAACGAGAGAGAAAGTGTTACCCGTCTGTCGTCTTACATGGCGCTACGCCGGAATATTTCTAGCAGGTTTTTAGGAGACATAAAAATCTGAAAGATCTTCCAAGATCCACAACCTTGAATGAGTTTAATTGAAGCTGCCAGCGATGAGATCAGCGATGGTCACGTGACTCCGGCCCTGCGACAGACATCGGGTGCTGGGAATGACAGAAAGGGGGGATTTTGGTTGATTTCGACCAGGGGCATAACCAGGGGCGTAGCTAGAAATGACTGGGCCCCATAGCAAAAAAAAAATTATGGGCCCCCCCCCCCCCCCCCTCGACCTTCCAAACCCACAGACCTCGGACCTCCCACCCAAACATTTTGTGGGGCAATCTGATTTCCCCACAAAATGCAACCAGATTGTCGGCAGATTTCCCTACATTATGCAACCAGATGGTCGGCAGATTTCCCTACAATATGCAACCAGATTGTCGGCAGATTTCCACACAATATGCAACCAGATTGTCGGCAGATTTCCACACAATATGCAACCAGATTGTCGGCAGATTTCCACACAATATGCAACCAGATTGTCGGCAGATTTCCACACAATATGCAACCAGATTGTCGGCAGATTTCCACACAATATGCAACCATATTGTCGGCAGATTTCCACACAATATGCAACCAGATTGTCGGCAGGTTTCCACACAATATGCAACCAGATTGGCGGCAGATTTCCCCACAAAATGCAATCAGATTGTCGCCAGATTTCCCCACAAAATGCAGTATATGTAGTTAGGTCTATAGTGGGCTAACATTAATTACCTGGAGGGAGGGTGGTTGGGCAGGCTGGCACACTATTTGCGGTGCAGGCAATGCACTGGGTAGGCAGTTAGGTAGCTGGGTGGGAGGGTAGGGAGATAGGTAGACGAGTGGGATGGTAGGCAGATAGGTAGACGGGTGGGCAGTTAGGTAGCCGGGTGGGAAGTTAGGTACAAAGGTGGGCAGTTAGGTAGCCGGGTGGGAAGTTAGGTAGAAAGGTGGGCAGTTAGGTAGCCGGTGGGAAGTTAGGTAGCCAGGTGGCAGGGTGGGCAGTTAGGTAGCCGGGTGGGCAGTTAGGTAGCTGGGTGGCAGGGTAGGCAGATAGGTAGCTGGGTGGCAGGGTAGGCAGTTAGACAGCTGGGTGGGCAGTTAGGTAGCTGGGTGGCAGGGTAGGCAGATAGGTAGCCAGGTGGGCAGCTAGGTAGCTGGGTGGGCAGTTAGGTAGCCGGGTGGGCAGTTAGATATCCAGGTGGGAGGGTGGGCAGTTAGGTAGCCAGGTGGGCAGTTAGGTAGCCGGGTGGGCAGTTAGGTAGCTGGGTGGCAGGGTAGGCAGTTAGGTGGCAGGGTGGGCAGTTAGGTAGCCAGGTGGGAGGGTGAGCAGTTAGGTAGCCTGGTGGGAGGGTGGATAGTTAGGTAGTGGGCAGTTAGGTAGCCGGGTGGGCAGCTAGGTAGCTGGGTGGGCAGTTAGGTAGCCGGGTGGGCAGTTAGGTAGCCAGGTGGGAGGGTGGGCAGTTAGGTAGCCAGGTGGGCAGTTAGGTAGCCGGGTGGGTGGGTGGGTGGGCAGTTAGGTAGCAGGGTGGGTGGGCAGTTAGGTAGCCCTCAGTTAGGTAGCCGGGTGGGCAGTTAGGTAGTGGGCAGTTAGGTAGCCGGGTGGGCAGTTAGGTAGCCGGGTGGGTGGGTGGGTGGGTGGGCAGTTAGGTAGCCCTCAGTTAGGTAGCCGGGTGGGCAGTTAGGTGGTGGGCAGTTAGGTAGCCGGGTGGGAGGGTGGGCAGTTAGGTAGCCGGGTGGGAGGGTGGGCAGTTAGGTAGCAGCCGGGTGGGAGGGTGGGCAGTTAGGTAGCCGTGCGGGAGGGGAGGTAGCTGCCTCACCTGGGGTCCTTCCTCCTTTTATCAGCGGCGGGAGGTGAGTCATATACAGAAGGCTCCGGCGGGGTAATCAGCCACTAGAGGTTCAGCTGCCTCCGGGCTACGGTGTCCCCACTGTATTGCTGCTCGCAATAGACCAGGAAGTGGTGCGAGCAGCAATACAGTGGGGACACCGTAGCCCGGAAGCAGCTGAACCTCTAGTGGCTGATTACTCCGACGGAGCCTTCTGTATATGACTCACCTCCCGCCGCTGATAAAAGGAGGGGGGGGCACTGAGGTGAGGGAGGGGGGCCCGGCGAAACAAAAAAAATAAATAAACAAAACAAAAAAAAAAGTCCTCTCGGGCAGCTGCGGGCCCCCTGTGACGTAGCGCTGCCGCGGGGCCCCGTAGCAACGCTATGGCGGCTATCCCCATTGCTACGCCACTGGGCATAACTACAAATCATGTTCTTCCCCCCCCCCCCCCCAGTAAAACTTTGAAGGATGGAACACTTTATTGGAGGAAGGGATGGTATGTAGTTGGGGGCCCCTCAAAGCTCTGGGACCGCCTGCGGTTATGATTTTGACCAGTTCAGGTAGCCTAAATCAAAATTTGACCTAAAGGTGCGTACATACAGGCCCGGTCCGCCCATGATGCCAAGTGAGGCGACTTCCTCAGGCGCCAGAAGTCTGGGGGAAGCACCTGGCAGAAACAGGAAGTGAAGAGAGTACCTGGCCAACCTATACTGGGGCAACTGTACCTGGCTGACCTATACTGGGGACAACTGTACCTGGCTGACCTATACTGGGGGCAACTATACCTGGCTACCTACCTATACTGGGGGCAACTATACCTGGCTAACCTATACTGGGGGCAACTATACCTGGCTAACCTATACTGGGGGCAACTATACCTGGCTAACCTATACTGGGGGCAACTATACCTGGCTAACCTATACTGGGGGCAATTGTACCTGGCTAACCTATACAGGGGGCACCTGTACCTGGCTAACCTGTACTGGGGGCAACTGTACCTGGCTAACCTATACTGGGGGCAGCTGTACCTGGCTAACCTATACTGGGGGCAGCTGTACCTAGCTACCAACACTGGGGGCACCTATACCTGGCTACCTACCTACACTGAGGGTGTGTTTTGGGGGGCTCACCACAGCTATAACATGCTGTGAAAATTGTCTGGTGCTGTGCGATCATTCCAATTCGGGGGAGGGAAGGGGGTATCTGGCACCGGCGGGGATCGCCTGATGCCGGATACATGTGCTTGTCAGTTGAGCAACCGACGGAAATAGCACACACCTCACCCCTGAAAATAGTTACCGAGTCTCGATGTCTGGCAGTCTCCCTCTATCTCCCCACTTGCTCTGAGCGGCTTTACGGCTTCCCCAGTGCATGGAAGACGGAGTGTCAGCTGACCATCATCATCCGCCCCCTCCTGGCAGCAGTGACGGGGCTTACCTCTTTCCCCATCTGGATTCTCCAGCGCTCCTGCCCGCTGCAGCCACTAGGTGTCACTGTCCTCTCTGGTCTCTGCCCGCCTCTTGAACTGATGCACGTCAGCTGACTTCACGCGATGTGCAAAGAAATTCAGACCAGGAGGAATGGAGACTGGACAGTGACACCTAGTGGCTGGATGAGGAGGTAAGCCGCCGCATTGATCTGTAGGTCTGGGTGGCAGAGCCAATGGAGCATAGGAAAGGGAGGTGGGAAGAAGTCCAGGCCACTCCTTACTTCAAGATTAGCTGATCCACCCCTTCCTGATCCCCTACATCACTCCAGTCTTGACTCCACCCAAAGGATTGAATAGAAGGATAGGTGTAGTGATGTAGCTAAGAAGCTATGGGCCCCAAAGCAAGTTTTACATGGGGCCCCCAAGCAAGCTATACATAACAATTGATACAGTGCCAGGGTCGTAACTAGAAATCACTGGGCCCCCCTGCAAAACTTTGGATGGGGTCCCCTCTCACTAGGTTAGAGGCTGTGTGCGCTCTACAGAAGAGCCTGTTGCACACTGAATAGGGACTGTCTACAAATCTTTGTCTGCAAAACTTTGTATGATTCCTTATTAGTGGCTGAGCAGATGCAGTCATTACAATTGTGCAGAGAGCAGAAAGCAGAAAGCTTTTTCTCTGTGCCATTATTTGTCTGTCCCTCAGGACGGGGCCCCCTGTGGCTTCTGGACCCCCCTGTGACTGCATCCCTTGCAGGGTCTATTGTTACGCCCCTGTACAGTGCACCAAAACCTTCCAAGGATTTCCACAGTGTCAGAGGTGCAAGAAGGGGATGGGAAATAGCTTGTTAATGATTACCACTATTCAAAGTATCTATAGAAGTGATTATTACCAGCACAGGGCCAATAGAGAGCTAATACTGTGGTTGAGGGAGGGCCCCTTGGGCCCCGATGCGGTCGCTACCTCTGCAACCCCTATTGCTACGCCACTGGATAGGTGAATGGCTGCAATAGCGTCTGGGTGTCACATGGTCACGCCTGATGGACCCACCCACCCGTTGCAACCAGAGGGGAGAGGAAGTGAGGTTGAGTGGGTTTCCGGAAACGCATTTGCCCCATCGGTGGTGGCCTCACATTAGGGCAATGACCCCCCTTCCCCCCCCCCCGAGTACTCCCACCCAGGGCCGGATTTACCATAAGGCACTGTAGGCTCGTGCCTACAGGCGCCTGATGATGGAAAGGCGGCTCCCTCCCTCCCTAAGTGCTCCCCTCCCTCCTTTCCTATACAGAGTCCTGATGAGAGTGTAAATGAGAGGTTATTCACCCTCAATCTTGGCATTCCACTGAAGAGATCTCCCTTCAGTCAGAAACACCCCTACCTACTTAATACTGAGGTTCCTCTAGATCCCTAATACTTGGGGGCTCCTCTAGTTCCTTAATATTAAGGGTACTTCCTGCTACTACCTAATACTAAGGGACACCTGTGACCTATGACAGGCAAGGGAAGTAAGGGAGAAGTGACAGCTGGGACAGCCAGCACACTTGAGGTGTGGTCTGGAGGGGGATTGGAGGTTCATGAAGGGAGAAGTTTAGGATGCCAGGACATCTGTGCCTATAGGCTCCTGTGAGGTAAATCCGGGCCTGCCCCCGCCCCCTGCTCAGTTACACACACAGTTATTATTCACCTCCCCTCCTGATCACTATTAGTTTTGGCTATAGCTGGGCAAAGAGTGGGACGTTCTAGATGTATGTTTGTCTAGCACAGGTGATCATTAGCTATGAGGAGAAGTATTTATTAGGCTGCTGAGAGTCCAGCAGTAACACATGATGTGAGTATATATATATACAGTAAGTGAGTCCCTTAAGGATTCTCTGTATTTTCTCAGCCGGTTACATTAGCACTCCTTCCACTCCTTCCAGAATTGGGTTGATATCTGGAGAAACCGCAGGAACTTCCCTGAACGATGGCTTGAGCATTCTACTCCTCATGTGACTCATGATATGGCTCGCCACGTACATTACATAATACCGAAGGCGTCGCTTATCTCAGAGCACAACGCACTTCCACGAGCTTCACCGTATCAAATACAGGAATAAGAAAACCCAAAGGCACATGGCTTGTAAGCCTCTCTGACTGTCTGTCACATGTGCATTTTCTCTATTTTGTATTGTGTTGCTGGGAAAGAGATGTCCTCAGACCGAGAGTCGTGACCCCAATGTCAAGGAGGTGCTCCTCACTATCTCTACCACAATCGCCTTGTTTAACCCTTTAGCAACCAATTTATTTAGAGTGCTCCAGGCCAATTTATTTTGGCACATTTTTTTTTATTTCTTATTCGTTACATTTCCTTACTTCCAATTAAAACTACTGTAATGTGTATTTATGGCCACTTGCCACCAGGGGGCATTGTGAGACAACAACAGAGGACTTTTGCTTTCAGTTTCTATATCTTCTGCTAGTAGAGAGAGATCAAAGCATTCCAAGAATTTACAGCATGACGAGTTCTGCTGACTGAGGTTAAATGCAGTGCACTTTTCTCAAATGAGATATCAATAACAACAATAACATTTCTATAGCGCTTTTCTCCCGTAGGACTCAGATGCTAATGGTTTGATGGAGATTTCCAAGAATTGAAGTCTGTGACTTCTTATTGGGACCCCAGCTTATGATAACTTGGAGAGTTTCTTTTGCGCCTCCACTTAAAGGGAACCTGATTTAAGAGGAATATGGAAGCTGATATCCTTATTCTCTAATAAACAATGCCAGTTGCCTGGCGTCTGGGCTTACACTCCACCTCTAATGCTATAAGCCACTGCCAAAGAATGAGAATGCAGATCAGATGCCGTGACTCCACTGGCTGCATGCTTGTTGCAGGTTTGTGACTCAAATACAACTAAAACGAAAGCACGGCATGTAAGCCGAGCATTGCTTACAAGGAAATGAAGATAACATCCTCTATTAATCACACTTCAAAAGTTCATCACTTTTTTTCTGTTAATGGTGAATGAAGCAGATTTTATGTCACACTGACATGGCTGCTGTGCACACTTTACAACTAAAATGTAACCTGTTAAATTGAAAATTAAGGAATGTGTCTCACTCACTAATAAGTTTTATTTATCATCACTACTACAGCTGAAGCGGAATTGTCAACATAAAAATCAAATTTTAACAGCAACTGGTCTGAGTGTATTAAGTGATAAAGATGCTAATCCTGCATTCAAAACTTTCAAAACTTTTTCTGCTGTTATGGTTTGGGGTTATCACATACCTTAGGAGCACTGGCCTTTTAATTGCCATTGCCATCGGCTGGCAAAACAGTTGCATGCTGGGGGGTCTTTTTATCTTTAATATATTCCTCCTCTTCCCTTTATTTCCCCCTCCTTCTAATGACATAAGACATTAGACATAAGACAGTGCACTTCCTAGTATAGACCTCAGTGGGAGTGTCTGAAGACTCTGGGAGGAGGGCAGGTAACAGATACACAATTAGCAAGGAGAGAAAAGAGTGAGGGAGGAAATGATGTCAGGATTAGCTTCATTCAAAGGTAACCAAGATGGAAACTGTCTAGAATAGAATTCTCTGCTTTTCCTTTATAAAATTCACAGGAATCATAATGTGGACAGTGCAATACATCTGTTATGTAAGTACATCTGTTATGTAAGTAGAACTAGTATTTATCTACTTATATATGTGTCTTTTTGATTTCTAGGTTAGCATGGGTGTCGCTTGTAATTTAAAGGGAATCTGAAGCGAAAATAAACTTATGATATAATGAACTGTATTTGTAGTACAGCTAAGAAATAGAACATTAGCAGCACAGATATGAGTCTCATATTGTTTCCATCATAGGGAGAGTTACGAAAGTTCACTTGTTATTTATGCAAAAGAGCTTCTCTGAGCTCTCTGACTAATTTAGTTGGCTACAGTGCTATTTTCTGAAGCACTAACAGAGAATGTCAACTTCAGATAGGATTTTACTGCAGAGAATGTCAAAGGGCCATTAGCTCTGCTCTGTTTCATAGTTTAAAATGCAGAGTATAGTTTGTAAACTGCAAGTATTAGAGAAGGGTGCAATGTTATAAAAAACAAAGCTATATAACGGAAAATAAAAATATGATACTCTTTTCTTTGCTACAAATGTTCTATCGATAGAGAAAAGGCTGGCACCACAAAAAAGTAGCAAAAAATGATTAGCTCTTTATATGGCATAATTGTCAATAAAAACATAGGCAATAGCGGCATTATCCAGAGTGCTCATTTTTACACTATTTATCCTGGTTTCAGCATCAGAGCAGTGTATACTGCTGTATACTGTATACTGTGTATACTGTATATTTGTATGCAGCCCGTTTTTCTCCTGAGTTTTCTCACACTGGCTGCAGCCTGAAGTCCAGCGTTTCCTGCATCTCCTTCACTTGACAAAGCGTGCTCTGCTGCATCTGTTACCGCCTGATGATCCCATCCTCTGTATGATGAGTGGGATGTACAAGCTGCAGTGATTAGTGCCAGGGGTTGTATTATAGAGACAGGGGCATCAGGCCGGATTTACATCACTGGTACCTATAGACACAGATTTTCCGGCACCCTAGACTTCACCCTTCATGAACCTACAAACACCCACCAAACCTCACCTCCCCTGCCTAGGTAGATACAGGTGCCCCTTAGTACTAGGTAACAAGAAGTACCCCCAATATTAAGTGGCTTGAGGTGCCCCCAAGTATTAGATAGCTAGAGATGCCCCTGGCTGAAGGGAGATCAGGGGAATGCAGACAGTAACCTCTCATTAACACTCCCCTCAGGACTCTGCATAGGGAAGGAGAGAGGGAGGCACTAGGAGTGGGAAGTGAGCCGCCTTTCCATCTTCAGACGCCCGTAGGCACGTGCCTATAGTGCATTACGGTAAATCTGGCCCTGACTTAATAGGACCCCCCTGCAAAAACGATAACATGGGGCCCCTTGGGGGTCACATTATTGGGAGTCATGGCAGAAGGAGGTGGCGGGGATGGTGTTTGTGAGCGAAAGGGGAGTTTTTTTGCTAATTGGCTGCACTTGCTGTTGGGAAGAGGGAAGGGGAGGTGCCTTCCAAGCCTCCGGGCCCCCCTGCAATGGCGGGGGTCGCAGGGGTGATTGTTACGGCCATGAGTAGAGAGCAGAACTCCTGAGTTTGGTGAGTTTTCATGCACAAGTTCACAGACAGGGAATATCCGCTCCACTAGTTCCCTCTCACCTCCAGCTGTCAGACGGTTTATCGCTGGTCAGCCTCTGTTAATCAGTGGTTGTCCGAAATTTCGCATATGCAAAATTTAGCATTGAAATTCGCAATTACGCATCATAATCGTAATGCAAAATTTCAGAGAAAATCGCAATGCATTTCATATGTAATAGTAACATTTCATAATTTCGCGTAACTTTTCACTTAGTTTTTGTGCAATTGGCGAAATTTTGTGCCGACTTTAGCGGTTAATAGCAAAGACTCCATACATGGCTGCTATTGCTACCAAAATTTCTATATATGTTAAGGAGAATATTGGGTAAAACATTTTCAAAAAGATTTCGTAGTTTTTGAGAAAATCGATTTTAAAGATGCAAAGAAAAATGGTTTTTAAATGTCATTTTTTTTGTTTAAAAAACATTTTTTCTTTGCATCTTTAAATTCAATGTTCTCAAAAACTACAAGGTTTTGAAAATTCTTTTCTTGACTTGTACCCAATATTCTCCTTAACTTATGTAGCAATTTTGGTGTCACTAAACAATACAAAATCAATTGAATTTACAAATTGTAATTACATATAAGCATAAATGCGAAAATGTACGCAAAATTTTGCATAATCGTAATTAGCTGGTTATAATCATCCCTGTTGTTAATGACCTTAGCTCTGCTGACAGCGCCAAACATATCAAAGCTAAGTTCTGATTGGCTCATGTAGGGTGACAATACTTTGTACATCGCCGTCCCCTCAAGATAGAAATTAAGATCAGCCCATCTCTTGTTACCTTCCTCTCTTCACCAGAAAATCTCTTCTCCAGAAAACACATTCCTCTCCCGGGTAATTACAGGCATCTCCTAACATCTGTAGAGATATTTTTACTCTCCCGCGCTGAGCATGCTTACTATTTTCATTCCCCTTGTTTTTACTCTGGAGTACCAACAAAACAACACACTGTATGTGATCTTCTGTCAGAAGCTCAGGTCGCTGTGTGCAGCATCAGTGAGGAGACTTCCTAGTGTCATATTTTGCTGCAAAGCACTTAGAGTGGATCCAAGATAAACTTTTACTCATTGCATAATTGTGTTCCTTACATATAGTTTATAGGGCATTCCTCAAGCCAAATACTTTTTTGTTTGTTTTGTTTTAATACTCTAATCTATATATATAAAATCGGATGTGTGTGTGTGTGTGCGTGTGTGCGTGCGTGCGTGCGTGCGTGCGTGTGTGTGTGTATGTGCCGCGATCACTCGAAAACGGCTTGACCGATTTGAACGAAACTTGGTACACAGATCCCTTACTACCTGGGATGATATGTTTTGGGGGTCTCGCGGCCCCCCTGCACACCTGGGCGGAGCTACAAACAGCAAATCAGATTTCACCCATTCAAGTCAATGGAAAAAATGTAAAAGGCTGCCATTCTCACAGTAATCAAGCCAGAGTCCCCACACTTGGCACAGTTGGTCACTTGGTGACAGAGGTTACGAATCCAGGAAAAGTGGGAGGAGCATAAAACAACCAATCAAATTTCAGCCATTCATTTTAAATGGGAAAATGTAAACTGCAACCATTCTTAGACTGTTAATCGCAGGGTTCTCAAACTTGCCACAGTTGGTCACTGGGTGAATGCGATTAAGATTCAAGAAAGTGGGTGGAGCCTACAACAGCCAATCAAAATTCACCTATTGATTTTCAAGGGGAATATTTAAACTGCTACCATTCTTACACTGTTAATGGCAGAGGCTTCAAACTTGCTACAGTTGGTCATTGGGTGACTGGGGTCCAAATTCACTAAAGGGGCGGGGCCACCTACACCAAGATTTCCTTGGTGGATAAACTGCTTCCATTCACACATTTTTGATGCCAGGAACCTGAAAGCTCACAAACTTGGTCACTGGGTGACTGTGTGCCAAGGTTACAAAAAGTGGGCGGAGCTAAAAACAAATTTCACTGGAAAATGTAAACAGCAGCCATTCTTACACTGTTTCTGGCAGGGTTCTCAAACTTTGCACAGTTGGTCACTGGGTGAATGAGATTAAGATTTTGGAAGGTGGGTGGAGCCTACAAAAGCCAATAAAAATTCACCTTTTGATTTTCAAAGGGAATATTTAAGCTGCTACCAATCTTATACTGTTAATAGCAAATGCCTCAAACCTGATACAGTCAGTGATTGGGTGATTAGGGTTTGAATTCAGAAAGGGGGCGGAGCCACAAACAGCCATATTTGTTTATTTTTCAATGGGAATATACAAAGTATTGATACCAAGGACCCCAAAGCTGATAAACTTGATAACTGAGTGACTGTATGTCAAGGTTAGAAAAAGTGGGCGGTGCCAACAACTAAATTTTTGACATGGCAGGGTTCCCAAACTTTACACAATTGGCCACTGGGTGACTGGGATGAATATTCAGAAATGTGGGTGGAGCCTACAACAGCCAATCAAAATTGACCTATTGATTTTCACGGGGAATATTTACATTGCTACCATTCTTACACTGTTAATGGCAGAGGCCTCAAACCTGATACAGTCAGTTATTGGGTGACTGGGGTCCAAATTCACTAAAGGGGTGGAGCCACAAACAGCCAATCAGATTTGTTAGATTAATTTCAGCCATTCTGTTATTGGCAGGGTTCTCAAACATGACACAGTTGGCCACTGGGTGACTGGGACTAATATTCAGGAAAGTGGGTGGAGCCTACAGCAGCCAATCAAAATTTACCTTTTGATTTTCAAAGGGAATATTTACATTGCTGCCATTCATACACTCTTAATGGCAGAGGCCTAACATCTGCTACAGTCAGTCACTGGGAGACTGGGGTTTAAATTCTAAAGGGAGCGGGCCAAACACAGCCAATCAGATTTATTTAATTTCAATGGTAAAATGCAACTTATTTATGCCAAGGACCCCAAAGCTCATAAACTTGGTCATTGAGTGACTGTATGTTAAGGTTAGAAATAGTGGGCGGAGCCAAAAACAACTAACTTTTTACATTGGAAAATATAAATTGCAGCTTTTCTTACACTGTTAATGGCAGGGTTCTCAAACTTCCCACAGTTGATCACTGGGTGACTGGGATTAATATTCAAAAAAGTAGGTGGAGCCTACAAGAGCCAATCAAAATTCACCTACTGATTTTCAAGGGGAATATTGTGACTGCAGCCATTCTTACACTGTTAATGGCACAGGCCTCAAACCTGCTACAGTCGGTTGTTAAATGTCTGGGGTTTAAATTCAGTTAAGGGGCGGAGCCAAACACAGCCAATCAAATTTTTTTGCTGCATAAACTGCTTCCATTAGAAGAATTTTGATGCCAGGAACCCAAAAGCTCACAAACTTGATCACTGAGTGACTGTGTGTCAAGGTTACAAAAACTGGGTGGAGTCAAAAACAGATTTTTCTGGGAAATTGTAAACTGCAGCCTTTCTTCACTGTTAATGGCAGGGTTCTCAAACTTAGCATAGCTGCTTACTGGGTGACTGGGATTAATATTCAGAAAAGTGGGTGGAGCCTAAAAATGCCAAGCAAAAATCACATTTCGCTTATCAAGGAGAATATTAAAATTGCTACCATTCTTGCACTGTTAATGGCATAAGCCTCAAACCTGGTACAGTTGGTCATTGGGTCACTGGGGTTCAAATTCAGAAAAGGGAACAGAGCCACAAACAGCCAATCAGATTTGTTTCATTTCATGGGAAAGTACAAATTATCGATGCCAAGGACCCCAAAGCTCACAAAATTGGTCATTGAGTGACTGTGTGTCTAGGTTACAAAAAGTGGGCGGAACCAAAACCAAATTTCACTGGGAAAATATAAACTGCAGCCATTCTTACACTGTTGGTTGGCAGGGTTCTCAAACTTTGCCCAGATAATAATAATTGCAGTATTTGTATAGCGCCTTTTCTCCTGTCGGGCTCAAAGCGCTTGCGAGGCAGCCACTAGAGCGCACTCAGTAGGCAGTAGCAGTATTAAGGAGACTTGCCCAAGAAACTCCTTACTTAAATAGATGCTGGCTTACTGAACAGGCAGAGCCGAGATTTGAACCCAGGTGGTCACTGGGTGACTGAGATTAATATTCAGGGAAGTGGGTGGAGCCTATAATAGCCAATCAAAATTCACCTGTTGATTTTCAAGGGGAATATTTAAATTGCTGCCATTTTTACACTGCTAATAGCAGATGCTTCAAACCTGCTACAGTTGGTCATTGGGTGACTGGGGTTCAAATGCTGGAGAGGGGCGGAGCCACAAACAGCCTATCTGATTTGTTTAATTTCATGGGAATATACAAATTATTGATGCCAAGGACGCCAAAGCTCACAAACTTGGTCATTGAGTGTTTGTGCGTTAGGGTTAGAAAGTGGGCGGAGCCAACACCAGTCAAATACATACCCGGGCAACGCCGGGTCATCAGTGGGTGGAGACAAATACAAGGAAAAACACATTACTTCTCACTTTTACCAATTCTAGTTTAAAAATAAAAAGCGCAACTGTAGATAAAAAACACACATTTTGTTTGGCTATTTCTACCGTTTATCATAAAACTATGTTCCTGTAACAATTTATAGTGAAGATATTTGATTCTGAAATAATGCTACAGTGTGAATTTTTCACTATGAACTGAGAAAATAAAAGTATTTTTAATGGTAAAACTTAATCTTATTGGTTCAAGGAACATATATTCCCTTTCACCAATTAGTGCTGCAGCAGATAGTGCTGGAGGTGTGCACAGGAGCAATGCCCAATCCTGCACAGCACTGCTTCTGCTACAAGATGTATATCTATGACCTTGTGGCTTAGATGGAGTCACAGAGGACGTAGATATACTGTAGTGGTGGATAAAGTGGTTAATATTGAATAGGGGATCTTCTTAGACACAGCCACCTACTTACAAATGACTCGAGTTACGTTTCACAGATCCAAACAAAGTTGCTTTCATTATACAAAAGACACTAACCTCTTGACCTGAGGAAGCGGGTGAGCACCCGTGAAATGCATTGTCTTTTGAAGGTGTTCAATAAAGGAACCTGTTTATCCTTAAAGGGACCCTGAGCAGTAGATGAAAATGAAATCGGTACTTACCGGAGGCTTCCTCCAGCCCACCGTAGGCCGTGAGGTCCCCTGGGATCCTCCTGGCTCCTCTCCCGGTCCCGCTGGCGACACCCGGGCTGAGTGTCCGCCCAGCACCTCCTGACCGGTGACGCTCCTCGTCATGCGCATGCGCGGTTCAGAGTTAGAAAACCGTGCATGCTCAGGACTGTCACGCCGCCGTGATGACACGCAGCGGCCGGCGTGATGACCGGGAGCGTCACCGGTCAGGAAGTGTTGGGCCGACACTCGGCCCGGGTGTCGCCGGTAATGAAGTCGCCAGCAGGATCTTGAGATGAGCCAGGAGGACGCCGGGGGAGCTCGCGGCCTACGGTGGGCTGGAGGAAGCCCCAGGTAAGAACCGATTTCATTTTACTGCGCAGGGTCCCTTTAAAAATCCTTTTCCTCCATTTAGTGAGCTACTCCTCCTATCACCAGAGATTTTTAACAGTTAAAGGAAAACTGAGATGAAACTTAAAGTACACCTGTAACGAAAAAAAAAAACAGACCCTATAGGATACTCACCTTGGGAGGGGAAGCCTCTGGATCCTAATGAGGCTTCCCCTGTCCTCTGTAGCCTCCGGGGGTTCCAGCGCTGGCTCCCCCGAAACTTCTCCCGACAAGCACAGCGCAGGCACAGCAGAGCGTGGCAATGTTTACCTTCGTGGCTCCAGCACAGGTGTACTAGTGGCTCTCCAATGGGCTCAGGAAGAAGTAGCTGAGCCTGGTCTGCTGTACTGCGCCGGTGCCTGCCCCTGTGCAGTAGAACTAATCTGATAGGGCCCGATCAGAATGCTGCTAGTGCACCTGCACTGGATAGCGGAAGGTAAATATTAACCTCTCTGCCATTCGGAGGTTCCATCGCTGGATCGCCGGTATGGAGGAGGACGAGGATACCTCATTTGGATCCAGAGACTTTCCATCCCAAGGTAAGTAACCCCTAGGGGATGTTTTTTTTTCATTACAGCTTTCCTTTAACCATTTCAGCCCGCAGGGAATTTTACCTTATGCATCAGAGCAATTTTCACCTCCCATTCATTCGCTAATAACTTTATCACTACTTAGCACAATTTATTGATCTATATCTTGTTTTTTCTGCCACTTATTAGGCTTTCTTTGGGTGGTACATTTTGCTAAGAATTATTATTTTTTAAATGCATTTTAACAGGATTAATAAGAAAAAAATGGAAAAAAATCATGATTTCTCAGTTTTCGGCCATTATAGCTTTAAAATAATCTACGCTACCATAATTAAAACCTATGTATTTTATTTGCTCGTTTGTCTCAGTTATGACACCATTTAAATTTTGTCCCTATCACAATGTATGGCGCCAATATTTTATTTGGAAATAAAGGTGCATTTTTTTCGTTTTGCGTCCATCACTATTTACAAGCTTATAATTTAAAAAATGTTCGTAGTATACCCCCTTCACATGCATATTTAAAAAGTTCAGACCCTTAGGTAACTGACGGTCGGACGAGCCAACATTCTAAAGGGGGCTGAAGGAAGCCCAGGCACACTTTAAACATGATTTTTATTGGGACACCGTCACGGATTCGCCAGCGCCACCAGCGCAATCGCATAAAATGGAGCACACAAAGCATGATTAGGAGTGTCACTTTAACTTTGTAGCTTTGCTTACAAATAAAAAAATAAAATAAAATCTGTGTTATTTATTTCAGTCCAGGCCTCTGCTCTAAAGGAAGCGACTGTTTATCCTTCCCTAGAGAGAGGGCAATTAACCATGAAAGCAGATCCACCTCATATTTCTTGGTCCTATCTCACAAGAACACTAATAGTCAAGTCAGAAAAGCCGACCCGTCATAAAACCATAAATGTCAAAGAGAAATTTGCACCCCTGTCCTCTAGAAGCCGAGAGCCAGTGTCCCTGAATTCAACTCTGGTAGATATAATTCCACATGATGCCATAATTTGATGAATATTTCAGAACCGCTTGGGCCCAGTCATTCACAATTCACATAATGTGACAAGCTCAGTACAACCTCTGAGAGGTTAATCGATCGAATAGCTGGTTCCAAGCCTGGGATACCAATTCCCTGGTAAAACAAGCACGTTTGGTACCTATAGTTTCAGTGCATCATGGCACAGTCTAAAATGTGTTTTTTTTTTTTTTATAATATGTCGCATAGCCACAGAGTTATGACATAATTTGAGGAAGTGCCAAACTCTCTCTCTAAAGCAAGGGGCTGGACCACAGCCTGAGGTCAGATTGCTAGGTGTGGGGAAATCATCTCTTGTTACCGCCTCCACCCTCCAGCGGAGAAAGAGTTAAAACTGCTAGACACGGGCTGTGAGAAAATCCTTCCTTTGCCAATCCATATACCATCAAGGATTGGGGTATTTACCGTTGGACTAGTACCCACAGAACTTTCTAACTTCTGTTTGGACTTTTTCAACAATTTCAAAGGACAAGACATTATCCAGTGATTTTCACTTTTCATTCCTATTATTTTGCTAAATCATTCTGTTCTATTTCTGTATTCATTTCATGCATTATTTTCCTATAAAATAAACAATTTAAAAAAATCATTTAAGTGCTTGTTCTGAAATCTCTGCAAAGAGTTCCACGTTTCCTAAGAGACCGTTACCATATCCGGTTTTATTGATATCGTTATATTTTGCTATCTCTAGAAAGGATGTTGAATTAACCCTTTTCCTACAGGATTTAGCGAGAGTTAGATTTGCGTATTCGCAGGCTAAAATGCGAATTGGTGGCAGCGACCCGATCTCTATATGAGATCGCACATTGTATCGATTGTACATACAATCAAAAATTGTGCTGTGCGTGGACTCGCCAACCAATCCATAAGGTTAATTTGCCTGCAGTGCTGAATGCTTTCAGGATTCCCTCAGGGTCTGAGGCTGAATGGTATACTGCGGCAAAGGGAACAGGAATTGAAGGGTGACCTCCAGTTATGATCATAATCGGCTAATTACGATTACGCAAAACTTTGCGTAAATTTTTGCATTTACGCATATACATACGATTTGTAAACTCAATTGATTTCATATAGTGATTCGTAATTCCACCTAAACTTTTGTGTAATATTCGCGTAATTTTGTGCCAATTTTCGCAGTAGATAGCAAAGTCCCCATACATGGTAGTGACACCAAAATTGCTACATATGTTAAAGAGAATAGTGGGTACAAGTCAAAAAAAGAATTTTCCAAAAAGACCTTGTCGTTTTTGAGAAAATAGATTTTAAAAATGCAATTCAAAGAAAAATTCAATTCAAATATGCAATTATTTGCATATTTAAAATCGATTTTCTCAAAAACTACAATGCCTTTTTGAAAAATTCTTTTTTTTACTGGTACCCAATATTCTCCTTAACATATGTACCAATTTTGGTAGCAATAGCATGTATGGGGGTTTTGCTATTGACCGCTAAATTCGGCACAAAAAGTTTGCAAAATTACGTGAAAAATTACGCAAAATTATAAAAATACTACTATTACATATGAAATTAATTACGATTTTCCCTGAAATTTTGCATTGCAATTACGATGCGTAAATGCGAATTTCAATGCAAAATCTTGCATATGCAAAATTTCAGCCCATCACTAGTGACGTCAGAGACGCCTCCTCCTCCACCGCTATAATTTGTGTTGAAAGGTACAATTCTTTGCTCTCCTCGGCTATGTATGCACTGTCCACTTCCCTCCATTCTCCGCTCTACCGATGTCATCATAGGAAAGGACGGGAGTGTAAGCTTCTATTTCGGAGTACGGGGGCCGCACCTGTCTCCAGACACAGCGAGCCGAGAGAACGTTTGGAAATCTCTCTCATTCCTGAGTCCACAGACCGGGAGAATGCTGAGGAGCCTGAATGTAAATGTGTGCGTCGGTGTATTCAGCTGTTCCTGGAAATTTACATTATACATATTCATCCCGGGATACTGTTACAGTAAGCCGTGATTTATGCTGGGTGGACGCGCTCCAATTTTTTACCGTACAGGACGATAGCGAGAGTGGTGAAATCACGTGTATGCAGACGGATGACTGCCTGCTATAAAGGCCAAGGGCCGAGCGGATGAGGGGTCCGTAAAGAACCATCTCAAGCATGTTTTTGTTAGAGGTGGAACATATCCACAATTTCTTGGAATCAGAATCAGAATCTAAAAAGGTTCTCGAATATCTTGAACCTTTCAAATCTCGAATCTCAGGAAACCTGTACTTAAGAGTTGTGTGAACCGTGCTATATTTGCCTACAGTATAGGTAGCCAGGCAGGCATAGGTTTCCACAGTATAGGTAGCTAGGTATAGATGCCTTCAGTATAAGTAGCTAGGAATAGGTGCCTTCAGTATAGATAGCTAGAAATAGGTGCCTTCAGTATAGATAGCTAGGAATAGGTGCCTTCAGTATAGGTAGCTAGGTATAGATGCCTTCAGCATAGATAGCTAGGAATAGTTGCCTTCAGCATAGATAGCTAGGAATAGGTGCCTTCAGTATAGGTAACTAGGCATAGGTGCCTTCAGCATAGGTAGCTAGGTATATGTGCCTTCAGTATAGGTAGCTAGGCATAGGTGCCTTCAGTATAGGTAGCTAGGTATAGGTGCCTTCAGTATAGGTAGCTAGGCATGGGTGCCTTCAGTATAGATAGCTAGGTATATGTGCCTTCAGTATAGGTAGCTAGGCATAGGTGCCTTCAGCATAGGTAGCTATGTATAGGTGCCTTCAGTATAGGTAGCTAGGCATAGGTGCCTGCATTATAGGTTAGCTAGGTATAGGTGCCTTCAGCATAGGTAGCTAGGCATAGGTGCCTTCAGTATAGGTTAGCTAGGTATAGGTGCCTTCAGTATAGGTTAGCTAGGTATAGGTAGCTAGGTATAGGTGCCTTCAGTATAGGTTAGCTAGGTATAGGTAGCTAGGTATAGGTGCCTTCAGTATAGGTTAGCTAGGTATAGGTGCCTTCAGTATAGGTTAGCTAGGTATAGGTAGCTAGGCATAGGTGCCTTCAGTATAGGTAGCTAGGCATAGGTGCCTTCAGTATAGGTTAGCTTGGTATAGGTAGCTAGGTATAGGTGCCTTCAGTATAGGTTAGCTAGGTATAGGTAGCTAGGTATAGGTGCCTTCAGTATAGGTTAGCTAGATATAGGTGCCTTCAGTATAGCGGTAGCTCCCCCTCCACCCTGCATAGAAAGAAAATATCTTGACAGTTTGTTAAAGCTCTTTTCTACGCATTTTATTACCTCCCACCATCCACCTCAATCAAAAAGGATCTCGCAACCCCCCCAGATCATACTCACCTATGTGGATCCTATACTTCTATGATCACCTGATCCCGCTTCCAAACAGACCTCCCTGTTCCTTCCTGCAACAGCATGGCTTCCTGGTGGCCAGTCCCGCCCCAGAACACCCCCCAGGGAACCACTGGCCCCTTCTACTTTACAGTGCCCCTGCCCATGTCTCGTCTGTAATGTTGATCTCCATGCACTCTAAACTCTGTAACAGCCACGTGCCCCCCCCCCCCCCCCCCAAAAAAAAAAAACAGGCAGAAGGTAGGGAGGAGGGAGGTGGCATGTGTGCCACTCACCCTCCAAGGAGACAGTGCACACTGAAACGGGCAATCACCGGACCCCAAATTCCTTCTCCCCCCAAGTTGCTATGACTCAGAGGGGGAATAATATTTAACACTGCCGGGGATTGGAGCCGCAGCAGGGTGAGCTGTCATTCGCCTCACCCTGCGCACAGCTCTCTGATGGCGCACGTGTACATATGCCTCCATAAGGCCCGACCTCAAGCTTCCAACACATAAAGAGTGAGTGAGGCCTAGGCAGGAAGGACCATGTGAGGTCACCGCTAAACAGGAAGCATTATGTGATGTCACCATGGACAGGAAATGCTGCATGATATAATGTCACCGGGAGCCAGGGTGTTGCTAAGGTTTATCTGGCCTGAAGCGGCACCTAATTTGTGCCCCCCCCCCCCAGGTCAGAGGCCTCTTCCCCCATAATAATAGGTAGCCAAAGGTCCCTACCCCAAAATATAGGTAGCCCTCCAGCATAGGTAGTAAAAGGTGCCACCTCCAGTATAGGTAGCCAAGGTTTCCCAACATTGTAAGTAGCCCCCCACAGTATAGGTAGCCAATATGCTCCCCCCCTTCATTATAGGTAGCCACCCCCAGTATAGGTAGCCAGGGTAGCCACCCCCAGTATAGGCAGCCTCCCCAGTATAGGTAGCCAATATGCCCCCCCCCCCCTTCATTATAGGTAGCCTCCCCAGTATAGGTAGCCAAGGTATCCCCCAGTATAGGTAGTCAAAGTGTCCCCCCAGTATAGGTAGCCAAGGTGCCCCCCAAAAGGTGTTGAGGGCCCTGGGGTGCCTCTTAGTCTAATAGCAATCAGTGTGTGACGGCTGGGGTGGAAGGGATGGAGGGGTGCACTTTAGTGTCTCAGCCTTGGGTGCTGGAGGACCTTGTCCCGGCTCTGATCAGGACATACATACAGAGTTGTGCTGTCCGCCCCCCCCCCCCCCCCCCCCCCTATCCAGTAAAGTGGAGCAGTCCGATTTTTTTTTCCCCTACAGACTATTTCTGTTTTGCACTTTCAGCGAAAGTTAATCTGCTTTGATGAAATATTGATGAGGCTGTTTGATAGTTAAGCAAACAGGGCCTTCCTCATTGATCCGAGCTCGGACATACAAGACGGGAGAGGATTGTGCCTCACTGATCCTTTTACTTTTAGCAAATGAGCAGGATTACATCGGCCGCTTTCAAAGTGAGCTCAGCCTGTCGGACGTCAGAAGCCAGAAACAGAACCTTCCTCTGGTAGCCCACAGCACTGACTTACAGGCAATGAAAATGCTTTATGAGCAGGTGATTTCAGGATAACAATCTAATCCTACCATATTATTATTATATATTTATATGGCACTGACATCTTCTGCAGCACTTTAGAGAGTACATAGTCATGTCACTGACTGTCCACAGAGGAGCTCACAATCTAATCCCACCACAGTTATAATGTAATATCCTGCCATATTAAAATTATGTATTTATATAGCACTGACATCTTCTGCAGCACTCTACAGAGTACATAGTCATGTCACTGACTGTCCTCAGAGGAGCTCACACTCTAATCCTACCATAGTCATAGTCTAATGTCCTACCATATTATTATTATGTATTTACATAGCACTGATATCTTCTGCAGCACTGTACAGAGTACATAGTCATGTCACTGACTGTCCTCAAAGGAGCTTACAATCTAATCCTGCCATAGTCATAGTCTAATGTCCTATTATATTATTATTATGTATTTATATAGCACTGGCATCTTCTGCAGCACTTTACAGAGTACATAGTCATGTCACTGACTGTCCTCAGAGGAGCTCACAATCTAATCCTATCATAGTCATGGTTTAATGCCCTACTATATTATTATTATTATGTATTTATATAGCACTGAGTATGGTAAGGTTTGGTTCCCTGGTCGGACAAAAGTGATTGTATAGATTAGTAAAGGTGGCCATACACTGGTCGATTTGCCATTAGATCGACCAGCAGATAGATCCCTCTCTGATCGAATCTGATCAGAGAGGGATCGTATGGCTGCCTTTACTGCAAACAGATTGTGAATCGATTTCAGCATGAAACCGATCACAATCTGTGGTGGTGCTGCCGTCGCTGCTGCCGCCCCCCCCCCCCCCCCCCTGCATACATTACCTGCCCCGGCTGCGCGAGTCCCCGCTGTCACAGATGTCTTCTTCTCCGCTGGGTTCTGGGTTCCGGACAGGATGGCTTCACTGCTTTCTGTCCGGGGAAGTTTAAACAGTAGAGAGCGCTCTACTGTTTACACTTCCTGCCGGGACAGAAAGAAGTGAAGCCAGCCGGTCCGGAACCCAGAACCCAGCGGAGAAGAAGACATCCGTGACAGCGGGGACTCACGCAGCCGGGGCAGGTAATATATTGCCGCTGTATTGCGTCGGGCATTCGAAAGTTGATATCGACGCACTCTCGACTCTCCGGCGATCGAGAAAAATCTTCCGCATGGATGGCTCGACAAGAACGATTGATTTCGGATGTAAATCAATTGTTTACTTTTACGCAACGATTTCACAGCAGATTTGATCACAGTGCTGTATATTGGCGGGAGAATTGTTAGGTGTATGGACCCCTTAAGAAGATGAATTGTCCAAGGCGAGCTAATATGCTTTCCTGAAGTATTGAGGGTTGTGTGGAACAATGATGATTGTAATCAGCTAATTCTGCATAAATATAATTAATAATTGTAAATTCAATTGATTTTGTATCATTTGTAATTTCGCATGAATTTTTGCGTAATTTTCGTGTCATTTTGTGCCGAATTTGGCAGTGAAGCCTCCCATACATGCTATTGTCAACAAAATTGCTACACACGTTAAGAAGAATAGTGATAGTGAGAATAAGACAAAAACATTTTTTTTCAAAAAGACCTTGTAGTTTTTGAGAAAATTTTGAAAAAATGCAAAGAAAAATTATTTTTATACACAGAAAAATTACAGTTTAAAAATCATTTTTTTGCATTTTTAATTCTTTGCATTCCTTCACATATGTAGCAATATTGGGTAACAATAGCTTGTCTGGGGGCTTTGCTCTCAACTGCTAAAATTATGTGAAATTACGATTGATTACAATTACATGCGAAATTAATAACAATTTCCCCTGAAATTTCGCATTACAATTACGATGCGTAATTCCAAATTACAATGCTTCATTATGCATAGGCGTAATTTCTGCTCATCACTTGTGCGGAAAGATGTAGTGCAAAATGCATTGTGGAAAAGAGTTCCTGCAGAGAGGTGAAGCTCCTGAAAAGTCCTGGATGCAGATGTGGAAGGAGGTGATTAGAATGAATGAGAGTAAAACGATCCAAAGTGAGTTATTAAGTAATGTGAGATGATTTAGGCCTCTTTCACACTGCGACGTTAAAGTCGCATGTTATAAAATGGTTTTAACGCAGACTAACGCACAGCAATACTAAGTCTGTGCGACATTCACAGTGCACACGTTGCGTTTGTGTGTAACGTGTAACATTATTAGAAGGTGCTGCATGCTGTGCGTTATACACGTTATTAGCTGTGTTGGACTGTTTGTACATGCTCAGTAATGACTTGGAAGCACACTTTTCATTGCCTGTATATGACGATAACGGGGCATTAAGTTGCGTTGCGACTTTTGGGGCATTGCGAGTGACTTTAACATTGCATCAAAATGCAACGTCCTGTTGTGAAAGGGGCCTTAATGGAAAAGCTTGGTAATTCAGCCCCGATGTCTCTACCACGGTTATGGTGGGAAGCCAATTAACCCACAGCTGTGGGTTCGAATGCGTGAGAAAGTGGGAGTGTCCAGAAGAACCCCTTGTCGCAACCACAGGGAAAATTACACTTTTCGTGGGGACGGAGTGCAGGACTCCAGAGCTGCAAGTTGTAATCGCCCATCCAGCATGCTTTATTGAAAACACACCCTGTATTTTATTTACATTTATCGTTTCACCGTGCCTCACCAACCACACTACTGCTGATCTTCACTGGCTGCTCCTCTGCTGAACTCCCCACCAACTGATCCATCGCCGACCTCCAGACAAGCTACTTCATCACCATCCAGACACCCCATCTACCAATCACACACAGCTGGATTTTTTTTTTTTGCCATCATTGATGTTCTGCCAACTTCACTGCTGATCTCCTGTGGACTTCTCCTTGCCAGATTGATTACTGATGCAACTTTGCTGAACCCCTTCAGCCACATCATTGGTGACATTTATCTCATTTTGGTCTAACTGCTGTCCCCCTGTCTATGCTTCCACTCTCCACACCCCATCCTACCTTATCCCATCAGTACAAAATGTCCCCTCCTGTTCACTCCCTTACCCCTCCACCATTTCCTAGCCATCTCCCTCCCCATCTCGCTCTCCCCCATCACCACATGCTCTACCTCCACCTCCTTCTACTCCTTGTCCCCCTTCTGTTTCCCCGCACCCTCTCCCCTTCTGCCCTAATGGCCCGTACTCACGGGCTGCAGAAGTGGCCTGTCGCCAGCACACGTGAGCGTGCTAGCGACAGGCCGGCGACAGCTTCTCTCCAGGTCCCTCCGCGTACACACGCGGAAGAGGGACCAGCAGCGAGACGGAAGCTGTCGCCGACGTTCCTCCTCCCCCCGCCGGAAGCTCCATTTACCTCTATGGAGGTTGCTGTCGCTAGTCCGCGTACTCACGCGGACTAGCGACAGTTGCGGCGGAGGTGCGGCGGCGACTGTTGCCATGCGATTGAAACTTTCAATCGCATGGCGACAAGAGCGACGGGCGACAGTTCGGGGTGCGCGCGCGTGCAACGGCCCATACTCACGGGCGACCTGTCGCCGCAACACGCGCGCGCCGCGTGTTGAGGCGACAAAAGTCCCTCGTGAGTATGGGCCATTAGACTCCCTTTTGGCCCTCAACCCCCATGCACCTCTCTTCCCCCACCCAAACTCTACCCACACACCCCCTTGGCATAACCTTATTCCGATCCATCCTACCCCTAGGCATTCGCTCCGTGTTTCCTGTGGCCTCTGGAATGCCAGACCCACCCGCAATTAGCTGCTCTCTGGAAATCGCTACCTCCAGCCACCAGACTCGCCCCCACTTAATACCTTCTCACAAGATCTCAAGACTCACCCTTTCATGCGTGCATACCCCCCTACACCAACACCATAATATGTTCTGTTAGACACCCTCTCAACAGATACACCTATTGTCTCCACCCCCACCCTTTAGATTGTAAGCCTCTGGCAGGGCCATCTCCCTTAGTGTTTCCAGCTTGATTATGCAATTTTACTGACAATCACCCCTCTTGTGGACTAGAACAGGCTCTATTTTGACCTATGACACTGTATTATCAAATCATTTGCATGATCTTGTTTTGTTGTGAGTTTCTTGTATGTCCTACCTTGTATGTTAACCCTTTTATCTATTGTGCAGCGCTGCGTAATATGTTGGCGCTATATAAATACAATAAATAATAATAATAATCATTTCCTGAAGATCTCGGTGCTGTGAGACCAGCTCCATGTTTCTCCAGTTCCTTCACATTAATGAGAAACAGTTCTCAGCATTCTGAACATCCACACCACTCATAAATCACTTGCTCAGGAATGTGTTTGCAAATAAACAGTTTTGCCTGGAGTAATATGACTGAGGAGTTTACTCTGTAAAGACAACATCAGCAGACGATAATAGGGTTGAAGATATTTTGAAAGGGGCTAAAGTAAAAAAAAAAGTTTAGGCCCCAGATGAGAGTAAAGCCACTGAAAGGAGTACTGTAAACCCTATAAAAAAAGAGACTTTAATGGAGGAACTCCAGTGAAAATAATGTAATAAAAAAGTGCTTCATTTATGTATAAATGATTTAGTCAGTGTTTGCCCATTGTAAAATCTTTCCTCTCACTAAATTACATTCTGACATTTATCACATGGGGACATTTTTACTGCTGGCAGGTGATGTCAGTGGAAGGAGATGCTGCTTGCTTTTTTTTTGGCAGCTGGATCCAGCTGTAAACAGCTGTTATTTCCCACAGTGCAATGAGGCTCACAGACAGGAAACTGTCAGGACCATGGTCCTGACATCACACTGTGGGAGGGGTTTCACCACAATATCAGCCATACAGCGCCCCCTGATGATCCGTTTGTGAAAAGGAATAGATTTCTCCTGGGAAAGGGGGTATCAGCTACTGATTGGGATGAAGTTCAGTTCTTGGTTACGGTTTCTCTTTAACTTACCTGGGGCTTCTACCGGTTCCCTGCAGACATCCTGTGTCCGCGCCGGGGCAAAACCATCCTCCGGTTCCCTGCCACGGCTCACTCCCAGTCTTTGCCCTGGCCACATGCGTCCTCGCTTACATCGCCAGAAGGCTCCAGGCGGCGTGAGTGGGAGCCAGGATGCGCGTGGCCAGGGCCATTCAAGCGCACTGGCGTGCGACATTAAAGTCGCAAAAAACGCAGGTAGAAGCCCCAAGTGAATTAAACTATTTTTTTTTATGAGGCTTACATTACTCCTTTAAATCGGACCTGAACTCGGAACTTCCTCTCTTCTGTAAAAGATAAGCAACAGCATAATAACCTTTAAAGATAAACATTTCTTTGTTACAGCTGATACAAATCCTGCAATACATCTGCAGTGTGTCTACTTCCTGCTTTCATGGAAGCAGACATAGGGTTAGCACCCTGTGTTTACAAATGAGCTCTCTGCCAAGGCAGCCAGCTGACACAACTGAGAGATAAAACTACAACTTGTGATTAGTCACAGATGAGGGGGAATTAGACAGGCTAAACTCTCTAAATACATACAGGATACATTTCTCTATGGTTTCCTTCAGGTCCACTTAAAAAAATATTTATGACCTAGTCTGCCCTCTTCTTTCATGGTATATTATTCTTTAGTATGAGCCCGGGTGTCTTTGTTAAAGGACAACTGAAGTGAGAGAGATATGGAGGCTGCCATACTGATTTCATTTTTTAAAGCAATACCAGTTGCCTGGCTGTCCTGCTGATAATTTGCCTCTAATACTTTTAGCCATAGCCCCTGAACAAGCATGCAGCAGATCAGGTGTTTCTGACATTATTGTCAGATCTGACAGGATTAGCTGCATGCTTGTTTCTGGTGTGATTCAGACACTACTGCAGCCAAATAGATCAGCAGGGCTGCCAGGGAACTGGTATTGCTTAAAAGGAAATAAATATGGCAGCCTCCATATACCTCTCACTTCAGTTGATCCCTCTCACTTCAGTTGTCCTTTAGGCTGGTTTCACAGTGGGACATTACAGGCGCACGTTAGAGCAGCCTGTAACGCACCCCACCGCACAGCAATGAAAAATCAATGGGCTGTTCACAGTGCCCACGTTGCGTTACAGTGTAACGCTGCGCCATAACACAACGTGCTGCATGCAGTACTTTACACGCGGCAGAGCCGCGTTAGACTGCTTGCACATGCTAGGTAAAGTTGGGGAGGAGCGGAGAGCGGCCGGGCACATGGCTAATTAATATACACTGCACTCAGTGACGTGCAGTGTTTACTTCCTGGAGTGGCCGCTCTGTGCGGTGATTGGCCGGCGGGGCCACGTGATGCCGCATGCGTCCAAGAGTACGCATCACGGCATCACTGACGCCAGAGTGAGCTGCACAACGCGGCTCACTCTGACGTCCACATCAGAGAGCACCAGGCCTTGCGTTAGGGGCACGTTATGCGACCTTAACGTCCCCTAAAATGCAACGTCCTGGTGTGAAACCAGCCTCAAAGAGAGTCTGAAGCGAGAATAAATCTCGCTTCAGACCTCATAGATAGCAGGGGCATGTGTGCCCCTGCTAAACCGCCGCTATCCCGCGGCTTAACGGGGGTCCCTGTCCCCCCAAATCCCCTCCGTAATGCGGGGGAGCGCTTCCTGGTTGGGGCAGGGCTAACCGCCGCAGCCCTGCCCCACGCGCGTCTGTCAGCGCGTATCTCCGCCTCTCCCAGCCCCTCTCAGTCTTCTTTTACTGAGAGGGGCGGGGGAGAGGCGGCGATGCGCCGCTGATAGACGCGACTGGAGGCAGGGCTGCAGCTGTTAGCCCTGCCTCCAGGAGCGGCCAAGTCTGCGACCAAGTGTCGCAGTGGGGGGTTTGGGGGTGAAGGGACCCCCGTATAGCGGCGCTATAGCGGCGGTTTAGCAGGGGCACACGTGCCCCTGCTAACTATGAGCTCTGATGCGAGATTTATTCTCGCTTCAGACTCTCTTTAAGGCTATTTGAATATTCTTCTCTGATGCATGACTAGCTACATGTCTTTACTTTGTCTCTATGGAGTCCCATTCCTCAGATATTCTCACTCAAAGCAGGTTGTAGGTTTGGCTACCCATTATAGTCTTTCTGGTAAGATGAGGTAGGAAAGGGGTAAAAAAAAAAAAAGGTGGCAGTCGGGCCCCTTGAAACTCTCTAGTCCCCAGGCACCTGCCTAGATTGGATGATTCTGCTCTGTTCCCACTAAATTGCTGTAGAGTGCCATCTACCTCCATGTTTTACTTATCTTCCCCTTCTCTTATGACCTGCCCCCCAGATTTGCCTCTCAGTCCTGGCCCTAATGCTGGGAATACTCCATGAGATTTTGTGGCAGATAGATGGTTTGATAGATCATTTCCGACATGTCCAATTTTTGATCGTTTTTCTGATTGATTTCTCATAGAAGTGAATGGAAATCGATCGGAAAATGGTTGTGTAAAAGAAAGAATTTGGATATCTGCTAAGCGTTGTGTCCTGTATGGAGGTTTCTGCATGCCTAAACTCTTGCCGCCATTGATGCTACACTGTAGGTCACGCCTACTTTATGCTTATAGGTCAGACTCAGAAGAAATGAAGGACTATCTATGTTTGGTGTGTCCTCAATATGACCATCTGTACAGCATAGCTCCCAACTGTCCCTCTTTTGGAGGGACAGTCCCTCTTTGGGAACCTAGTCCCCTCTGTCCCTCTTTCCTCCCCATTTGTCCTTCTTTCAGGACTCATGTACAGATTAGTGTAAATATATGTATTTTATCTACTGAAAAATGTGTGTTTATTGACTCTAAACTTCATTCCTATCCTTTAAACTGATATATTTATTATTTTGAAATGTTAATATGAAGAAAAATGGACCAGTATAGAAAGGACCAGTGTGGTTTTAATTATAAAACAACATATTTTTTCTTATGAAATCTTTATGATATGCATGACTAGGGGTGTGGCTAGAGGTGTGGCAGGGACGTGACAGGAGCGTGATTAGGGGTGTGGCTTAAGCTTGAATGTCCCTCTTTCTTGTCTCAAAATGTTGGGAGGTATGGTACAGGAGTACGAGAGATATCAGCGCGGGAGACTTGGGCGCAGGATACAGCCGATATATGGCTTATCCTGCTGCTGCTGCACAAGTCCCAGCGATGTTAATTACTATTCCCCCTCCAGGCCCCATGGATAGTGGGGAATGAAATAATTTGGCTTCCAGCAATTGCTGGAGGCCGAATTATTGTGTTTAAAAGTAACTTCAGCTCCATCTTCTGACGGCGCCGAAGTTACTCCCTGTGTGCTGCTATATCCGTAATTCCTATTATGGTACCGCCGGCTGTGCCCAAGTCTCCAGCGCAGGAATCACCATGTTTGATGGTACAGTACTTATCTGTACGGTATTATTGAATAAAAGGCTTAACGTTTGGGATTGCGCCGAATTGTAGAATCGTATGCTAGCAAAAGCAGGGGCGTAGCAATAGGGGGTGCAGAGGTAGCGACCGCATCGGGGCCCTTGGGCCAGAGGGGCTCCGAAGGGCCCTCCCTCAACTTCAGTATTAGCTCTCTATTGGTCCTGTGCTTATAATTATCACTTCTATACATACTGTGAATGGTGGTAATCACTAACAAACTGCTCCCCATCCCCTTCTTGCACCTCTGACACTGTAGCTGCCATTGGCAGGGATTGCTATGTATAGAGTGCTTGGGGGTAATCAGTAACAAGCTGTTCCCCATCCCCTTCTTGCACCTCTGACACTGTAGTTGCCATTGGCAGGGATTGCTATGTATAGAGTGCTTGGGGGTAATCAGTAACAAGCTGCTCCCCATCCCCTTCTTGTACCTCTGACACTGTAGTTGCCATTGGCAGGGATTGCTATGTATAGAGTGCTTGGGGGTAATCAGTAACAAGCTGTTCCCCATCCCCTTCTTGCACCTCTGACACTGTAGTTGCCATTGGCAGGGATTGCTATGTATAGAGTGCTTGGGGGTAATCAGTAACAAGCTGCTCCCCATCCCCTTCTTGCACCTCTGACACTGTAGTTGCCATTGGCAGGGATTGCTATGTATAGAGTGCTTGGGGGTAATCAGTAACAAGCTGCTCCCCATCCCCTTCTTGTACCTCTGACACTGTAGCTGCCATTGGCAGGGATTGCTATGTATAGAGTGCTTGGGGGTAATCAGTAACAAGCTGTTCCCCATCCCCTTCCTGCACCTCTGACACTGTAGTTGCCATTGGCAGGGATTGCTATGTATAGAGTGCTTGGGGGTAATCAGTAACAAGCTGTTCCCCATCCCCTTCCTGCACCTCTGACACTGTAGTTGCCATTGGCAGGGATTGTTATGTATAGAGTGCTTGGGGGGTAATCAGTAACAAGCTGCTCCCCATCCCCTTCCTGCACCTCTGACACTGTAGTTGCCATTGGCAGGGATTGCTATGTATAGAGTGCTTGGGGGGTAATCAGTAACAAGCTGTTCCCCATCCCCTTCTTGTACCTCTGACACTGTAGTTGCCATTGGCAGGGATTGCTATGTATAGAGTGCTTGGGGGTAATCAGTAACAAGCTGTTCCCCATCCCCTTCCTGCACCTCTGACACTGTAGTTGTCATTGGCAGGGATTGCTATATATAGAGTGCTTGGGGGGTAATCAGTAACAAGCTGCTCCCCATCCCCCTCTTGCACCTCTGACACTGTAGTTGCCATTGGCAGGGATTGCTATGTATAGAGTGCTTGAGGGTAATCAGTAACAAGCTGCTCCCCATTCCCTTCTTGTACCTCTGACACTGTAGCTGCCATTGGCAGGGATTGCTATGTATAGAGGGCTTGGGGGTAATCACTAACAAACTGCTCCCCATCCCCTTCTTGCACCTCTGACACTGTAGCTGCCATTGGCAGGGATTGCTATGTATAGAGTGCTTGGGGGTAATCAGTAACAAGCTGTTCCCCATCCCCTTCTTGCACCTCTGACACTGTAGTTGCCATTGGCAGGGATTGCTATGTATAGAGTGCTTGGGGGTAATCAGTAACAAGCTGCTCCCCATCCCCTTCTTGTACCTCTGACACTGTAGTTGCCATTGGCAGGGATTGCTATGTATAGAGTGCTTGGGGGTAATCAGTAACAAGCTGTTCCCCATCCCCTTCTTGCACCTCTGACACTGTAGTTGCCATTGGCAGGGATTGCTATGTATAGAGTGCTTGGGGGTAATCAGTAACAAGCTGCTCCCCATCCCCTTCTTGCACCTCTGACACTGTAGTTGCCATTGGCAGGGATTGCTATGTATAGAGTGCTTGGGGGTAATCAGTAACAAGCTGCTCCCCATCCCCTTCTTGTACCTCTGACACTGTAGCTGCCATTGGCAGGGATTGCTATGTATAGAGTGCTTGGGGGTAATCAGTAACAAGCTGTTCCCCATCCCCTTCCTGCACCTCTGACACTGTAGTTGCCATTGGCAGGGATTGCTATGTATAGAGTGCTTGGGGGTAATCAGTAACAAGCTGCTCCCCATCCCCTTCTTGTACCTCTGACACTGTAGCTGCCATTGGCAGGGATTGCTATGTATAGAGTGCTTGGGGGTAATCAGTAACAAGCTGTTCCCCATCCCCTTCCTGCACCTCTGACACTGTAGTTGCCATTGGCAGGGATTGCTATGTATAGAGTGCTTGGGGGTAATCAGTAACAAGCTGTTCCCCATCCCCTTCCTGCACCTCTGACACTGTAGTTGCCATTGGCAGGGATTGTTATGTATAGAGTGCTTGGGGGGTAATCAGTAACAAGCTGCTCCCCATCCCCTTCCTGCACCTCTGACACTGTAGTTGCCATTGGCAGGGATTGCTATGTATAGAGTGCTTGGGGGGTAATCAGTAACAAGCTGTTCCCCATCCCCTTCTTGTACCTCTGACACTGTAGTTGCCATTGGCAGGGATTGCTATGTATAGAGTGCTTGGGGGTAATCAGTAACAAGCTGCTCCCCATCCCCTTCTTGCACCTCTGACACTGTAGCTGCCATTGGCAGGGATTGCTATGTATAGAGTGCTTGGGGGGTAATCAGTAACAAGCTGTTCCCCATCCCCTTCTTGTACCTCTGACACTGTAGCTGCCATTGGCAGGGATTGCTATGTATAGAGTGCTTGGGGGGTAATCAGTAACAAGCTGTTCCCCATCCCCTTCTTGTACCTCTGACACTGTAGCTGCCATTGGCAGGGATTGCTATGTATAGAGTGCTTGGGGGTAATCAGTAACACACTGTTCCCCATCCCCTTCTTGCACCTCTGACACTGTAGTTGCCATTGGCAGGGATTGCTATGTATAGAGTGCTTGGGGGTAATCAGTAACAAGCTGCTCCCCATCCCCTTCTTGCACCTCTGACACTGTAGTAGCCATTGGCAGGGATTGCTATGTATAGAGTGCTTGGGGGTAATCAGTAACAAGCTGTTCCCCATCCCCTTCTTGTACCTCTGACACTGTAGCTGCCATTGGCAGGGATTGCTATGTATAGAGTGCTTGGGGGTAATCAGTAACACACTGTTCCCCATCCCCTTCTTGCACCTCTGACACTGTAGTTGCCATTGGCAGGGATTGCTATGTATAGAGTGCTTGGGGGTAATCAGTAACAAGCTGCTCCCCATCCCCTTCTTGCACCTCTGACACTGTAGTAGCCATTGGCAGGGATTGCTATGTATAGAGTGCTTGGGGGTAATCAGTAACAAGCTGCTCCCCATCCCCTTCTTGTACCTCTGACACTGTAGCTGCCATTGGCAGGGATTGCTATGTATAGAGTGCTTGGGGGTAATCAGTAACAAGCTGTTCCCCATCCCCTTCTTGTACCTCTGACACTGTAGCTGCCATTGGCAGGGATTGCTATGTATAGAGTGCTTGGGGGTAATCAGTAACACACTGTTCCCCATCCCCTTCTTGCACCTCTGACACTGTAGTAGAGATGAGCGTAATGACCTAATTACGATTTTGCGAAATTTCGCGTAATTAGTGTAATTACGATTATGGCCGTAAGTACATAATCGTAATGAAGAAGGATTTCGCGAAATTTCGCGTAAGCGTAATTTTCGCGTAATTTTCGCATTACAGTCGTATCAAGCCGTAATTTCGCATTAAACGCTACCGTAATTTCGCGTTAAACCGTAACGCTCCGTATAATATAAAAAAGCCGCCGACTTTAAGGGTTAATAGCAAAGCCCCCTTAAATGCTAAGAGCCTCAAATTTGGAGAATATATTAAGGAGATCAGGAGGAATAAGAGGAAAATTTTTTTTTTCAAAAAGACCTTATAGTTTTTGAGAAAATCGATGTTAAAGTTTCAAAGGAAAAATGTAAACATTTAAAAACCCGCCGACTTTAACGGTTAATAGCAAAGCCTGCTTAAAGTTTAGGAACACCAAATTCCCAGGGTATATTAAGGGGATCAGTGGGAATAAGAGGAAAAATTTTTTTTTCAAAAAGACCTTATAGTTTTTGAGAAAATCGATTTTTAAGTTTCAAGGGCGAAAATGTCTTTTAAATGCGGAAAATGTCCGGTTTTTTTGCACAGGTAACAATAGTGTATTATTTTCATAGATTCCCCCAAGTGGGAAGAGTTTTACTTACTTCGTTCTGAGTGTGGGAAATATAAAAAAAAAAACGACGTGGGGTCCCCCCTCCCAGACCTCTTTAACCCCTTGTCCCCCATGCAGGCTGGGATAGCCAGAATGCGGAGCACCGGCCGCGTGGGGCTCCGCACCCTGACTATACCAGCCCGCATGGTCCATGGATTGGGGGGTCTCGGAAGGGGAGGGGCAGCCAAGCTTTCCCCTCCCCCTCCGAGCCCTTGTCCAATCCAAGGACAAGGGGCTCTTCTCCACCTCCGATGGGCGGTGGAGGTGGAGGCCGCGATTTCCTGGGTGGGGGGTTCATGGTGGAATCTGGGAGTCCCCTTTAAAAAGGGGTCCCCCAGATGCCCACCCCCCTCCCAGGAGAAATGAGTATAGAGGTACTTGTAGTACCCCTTACCCATTTCCTTTAAGAGTTAAAAGTAAATAAACACACAAACACATAGAAAAAGTATTTTAATTGAACAAAAAACATAACCACGAAAAAAGTCCTTTAATATTCTTAATTAACCATTAATACTTACCTGTCCCTTTAAATAAATGATCCCACGCAATATCCTCGGAAATGTTCTATCAGTTACAATGTAACAAAGTTATTATGTAACAACTTTGTTACATTGTAACTACGCCGCACCCGACGCCACTCGCCGCTCAGCCGCCGCATACGCGTCCGTGCAGGACGCTAATTAGTCCCCGCAGCTCCCGCTGTCCACCCCGCCCACATCTGTCACCCACATGTCACCCACATGTGGGTGACATGTGGGTGACATGTGGGAGAGGCGGGGAGGGCAGCGGAGCCGGCGGGGACTTAGCATCCTGCACGGACCCGACAGAGCTCTGAGCTATATAGCTCAGAGCTCTGAGAAGCATCTTTGTATTTGGGCTCCAAGGAGCCCCATTGGTCCTTAGCAGACCAATGGGGTTCCTTCAAATCAGAAGGAACCCCATTGGTCTGCTAAGGACCAATGGGGCTCCTTGGAGCCCAAATACAAAGATGCTTTTGAGAGCTCTGAGCTATATAGCTCAGAGCTCGGGTCCTGCAGCGCAGACGCGGTGGCGGCGGCGGCGGTAAGTGACGTCGGGTGCGGCGTAGTTACAATGTAACAAAGTTGTTATATTGTAATAACTTTGTTACATTGTAACTGATAGAACATTTCCGAGGATATTGCGTGGGATCATTTATTTAAAGGGACAGGTAAGTATTAATGGTTAATTAAGAATATTAAAGGACTTTTTTCGTGGTTATGTTTTTTGTTCAATTAAAATACTTTTTCTATGTGTTTGTGTGTTTATTTACTTTTAACTCTTAAAGGAAATGGGTAAGGGGTACTACAAGTACCTCTATACTCATTTCTCCTGGGAGGGGGGTGGGCATCTGGGGGACCCCTTTTTAAAGGGGACTCCCAGATTCCACCATGAACCCCCCACCCAGGAAATCGCGGCCTCCACCTCCACCGCCCATCGGAGGTGGAGAAGAGCCCCTTGTCCTTGGATTGGACAAGGGCTCGGAGGGGGAGGGGAAAGCTTGGCTGCCCCTCCCCTTCCGAGACCCCCCAATCCATGGACCATGCGGGCTGGTATAGTCAGGGTGCGGAGCCCCACGCGGCCGGTGCTCCGCATTCTGGCTATCCCAGCCTGCATGGGGGACAAGGGGTTAAAGAGGTCTGGGAGGGGGGACCCCACGTCGTTTTTTTTTTTATATTTCCCACACTCAGAACGAAGTAAGTAAAACTCTTCCCACTTGGGGGAATCTATGAAAATAATACACTATTGTTACCTGTGCAAAAAAAACGGACATTTTCCGCATTTAAAAGACATTTTCGCCCTTGAAACTTAAAAATCGATTTTCTCAAAAACTATAAGGTCTTTTTGAAAAAATTTTTTTTCCTCTTATTCCCACTGATCCCCTTAATATACCCTGGGAATTTGGTGTTCCTAAACTTTAAGCAGGCTTTGCTATTAACCGTTAAAGTCGGCGGGTTTTTAAATGTTTACATTTTTCCTTTGAAACTTTAACATCGATTTTCTCAAAAACTATAAGGTCTTTTTGAAAAAAAAAATTTTCCTCTTATTCCTCCTGATCTCCTTAATATATTCTCCAAATTTGAGGCTCTTAGCATTTAAGGGGGCTTTGCTATTAACCCTTAAAGTCGGCGGCTTTTTTATATTATACGGAGCGTTACGGTTTAACGCGAAATTACGGTAGCGTTTAATGCGAAATTACGGCATGAACGAAACGCGAAATTTCGCGTTGAAAATTACGCTTACGGTATTTTCAATTACGATTTTAATGGCAATTTCGCTACGCTAATTTCGCATCGTAATCGCAAATTTCGCATGCGTAATTATAGTAATGCGAAATTACGAAAATTTCAGCTCAACTCTACACTGTAGTTGCCATTGGCAGGGATTGCTATGTATAGAGTGCTTGGGGGTAATCAGTAACAAGCTGCTCCCCATCCCCTTCTTGCACCTCTGACACTGTAGTAGCCATTGGCAGGGATTGCTATGTATAGAGTGCTTGGGGGTAATCAGTAACACACTGTTCCCCATCCCCTTCTTGCACCTCTGACACTGTAGTTGCCATTGGCAGGGATTGCTATGTATAGAGTGCTTGGGGGTAATCAGTAACAAGCTGCTCCCCATCCCCTTCTTGCACCTCTGACACTGTAGTAGCCATTGGCAGGGATTGCTATGTATAGAGTGCTTGGGGGTAATCAGTAACAAGCTGCTCCCCATCCCCTTCTTGTACCTCTGACACTGTAGCTGCCATTGGCAGGGATTGCTATGTATAGAGTGCTTGGGGGGTAATCAGTAACAAGCTGCTCCCCATCCCCTTCTTGCACCTCTGACACTGTAGTTGCCATTGGCAGGGATTGCTATGTATAGAGTGCTTGGGGGTAATCAGTAACAAGCTGCTCCCCATCCCCGTCTTGCACCTCTGACACTGTAGTTTCCATTGGCAGGTTTTGGTGCGCAGTGGCAATTGTTATGTATAGAGTGCTTGGGGGCCCCACTGTAAAACTTGCATCAGGGCCCACAGCACCTTAGCTACGCCACTGAGCAAAAGGTTTCTTAAAGAGGAGCTGTCAGCTATCTCAGAAACAAAACCACATATATAAGTAGATAAATACTTGCTCTACTTACATAATATATGTATTGCACTGTCCACTTTTTTATTTCAGTGATTTTTCTACAGTAAAAAAAGAGAAAATCCTTCTTAGGATGTCCCATTTTAACTGTGGCTATTTTGAAGCCAATCCTGATGTTATTTCCTCCCTTACTCTCCTCTGCCTGATTGTGTATGCGTTGCCTGCCCTTCACTATAGAAAGTGCATTGTCTCAGCATGAGAAATATTGGCCAATCGGAGGGGACCAGAGGTGTGGGAGGGGAAAACAGGAGGGAAAGAGGCTTCAGCCAATCAGGCTGCATTAGTTAAGTCTGAGGGGAAGTACAGAAGCAAAAAAGGACAACCCAGCATGCCCTGCAACTTCCTTTTTGTGTACCAAATAAGAGTCAGGTAAACTGGGGAATGATCATTTATCAACAAGAAATGTAGTAGTGATTTTAACTTTTGGATTACCTGGCTAGCATCCTTATTACTTGTTTACCAGATAAAAATAAAGAATTGATTTTATGTCCGACAGTTAAACTTTAACAAACTGTGGGGGTTTTAGTGCTGATCACACGAGTCTCAGGCCGGTTTTATTTTTTTGCGTTGCAATGTAAAAAATGGCAAACATATTATACTGCAGCAGAGTGCACCAACAAGGTCATTTGCATAGCGCTGCCCCCCTCTCAGTGATGTAGTCCCTGCAGGAAGTACATCACTGGGATTCTCGTCGGTCTGCGCATGCGCGCCGCGGTGCACTGCGCTCCATAGTTTACACATAACGCATTGCCCATAGACTCCCATTACCCCGAGCACCATGCGTTAAGCTTGGTGCTTGCGGTAACGCACTGTTGATGCCGTTTGATCAGATATGTCCGGCAGACCGCAAGGGACCGCATTATGTGTGAAAGTCTCCATAAACTTTCATTGCTTTTGCGCCCCCTTGTGGCGACATATGGAAACGCAATGCAGTTTTAGCCTGCTAGTGAAAAAGGGGTCTCAAAGTTACATGAATGCTGTGTGATATCAGGTCACAGTATAGAGCCAGTCCTGCGCCGAATCAGCCTGCTTCAGTTTGAGCCACTCCCACTACGCGGACTGCGTCACTGCTTTATCCTCGTCACCTGACTTAATGAGGTCAGTGGGCGAGGAGGAGGGAGGGGTCAGCAGAAAGATAGTTGGTGACAGTGGCGGACATATGGCCGTGCAGGCCGTGCCGCCGCACGAGGGCCCCTGAAGTTCCCCTGCTTCAGGGGCCCATTAAGTATTGCTGGGTTTTTTTTTTAACTCTACTTTTTATTTTTTTTTAACCTGGGGGGCCCCGACTCCTGTCCTCCCCCCTCACCTAGGGGGCCCCCCTCCCGGTATGCGCGGCGGCCGGCGGGAGAGCAGAAAATACAGGAAGTCTCCGGCCGGGGCTGCAGCAGACGCTAGAGGCAGCTGCCGCTTGGTCTCCCGTGTCTCCAACTTTGTACACTGCTCGCTACTAAACCAGGAAGTAGCGAGCACTGCTCGCTACTTCCTGGTTTAGTAGCGAGCAGTGTACAAAGTTGGAGACACGGGAGACCAAGCGGCAGCTGCCTCTAGCGTCTGCTGCAGCCCCAGCCGGAGACTTCCTGTATTTTTTGCTCTCCCGCCGGCCGCCACGCATACCGGGAGGGGGGCCCCCGAGGTGAGGGAGGGAGGATAGAAGTCCGGCCCCCCACCCGGATAGCTACCCACCCACCCGGCTACCTTACCCACCCGGCTACCTTACCCACCCGGCTACCTACCCGGCTACCTAACCACTCTGCCGGCTACCTACCCGGCTACCTAACCACCCACCAGCCTACCTACCCACCCGGCTACCTACCCGGCTACCTAACCACCCACCAGCCTACCTACCCACCCGGCTACCTACCCGGCTACCTAACCACCCACCCGTCTACCTACCCACCCGGCTACCTACCCGGCTACCTAACCACTCTGCCGGCTACCTACCCACTCGGCTACCTACCCGGCTACCTAACCACCCACCCGGCTACCTACCCACCTGGATACCTACACACCCACCCGGCTACCTACCCGGTTACCTAACCACCCACCCGGCTACCCACCCACCCGGCTACCTAACCACCCACCCGGCTACCTACCCACCCGGCTACCTACCCGGCTACCTAACCACCGTGCCGGCTACCTACCCACCCGGCTACCTACCCGGCTACTTAACCACCCACCTGGCTACCTACCCACCCGGCTACCTACTCTGCTACCTAACCACCCACCCGGCTACCTACCCACCCGGCTACCTACACACCCACCCGGCTACCTACCCACCCACCAGGCTACCTACCTACCCACCCACACGGCTACCTACCCACCAGGCTACCTACCTACCAACCCACCAGGCTACCTACCTAAAGACCCACCAGGCTACCTACCTAAAAGAGACTACCTACCCACCCGCCTACCCAGCCACCCACCAGGCTACCTAGCCACCCACCAGGCTACCTACCCACCCGGCTAAGGGCTACCTACCTACCCACCCGGCTGCCTACCTACCTACCCACCAGGCTACCTACCCACCAGGCTACCTACCCACTCACCCACCAGGCTACCTATCCACCCAACCACCCATGGGAGCTGCGCGCCGGATGGAGGCTGGGACAGGAGGTCTGCTGCTGCAGGTGAGTAAATGTTTTTTTTTATTATTTATTTTAGCAGGTGTATGTTCTGGGCAGGTCTGCCACATGATTGCGTGTATGTTCTGGGCAGGTCTGCCACATGATTGCGTGTATGTTCTGGGCAGGTCTGCCACATGATTGCGTGTATGTTCTGGGCAGGTCTGCCACATGATTGTGTGTATGTTCTGGGCAGGTCTGCCACATGATTGTGTGTATGTTCTGGGCAGGTCTGCCACATAATTGCGTGTATGTTCTGGGCAGGTCTGCCACATGATTATTATTATTATTATTATTTATTTATAAAGCGCCAACATATTCCGTGGCGCTGTACAATGTAAGAAAACAAACAAGGGATACATAATGATACAGACAATGATATACATGAAATATGAACACTGATACAAGATACAGCACTGCTGATTACAACTTGATTTAACATGATGACTAAAATGTATAAATTTCTAACAGTGTGCAAGCAATTTAATTAATAACATTCCATGACACAAAAGGGTGAGAGCCCTGCCCTTGCGAGCTTACAATCTAAAGGAATGGGGTGGAAACAAGAGGTGGGGGAAGTATACAGTATATGTACAGGCAGTGTGTAATCAGAGCAGGGACAAGGTCCTCCAGCACCCAAGGCTGAGACACCAAAGTGCGCCCCTCCATCCCTCCCACCCCAGCCATCACACACTGATTGCTATTAGACTAAGAGGGCCACAGGGCCCACAACCTCCCCAACACCTTAATATCTAGTTATCTGGCTTGCAGTCACTGCCATGTATCCCCTTTTCTTATTTCTTTCTGCTTCAAACACAATTAGGAATGACAGCTGAATGAATTGTGCGCCCCCTCCTACACTGCGCCCTGAGGCTGGAGCCTCTCCAGCCTATGCCTCGGCCCGGCCCTGTGTGTAATTAGGTTATTTAGTGGATGCGTGGCCTAAGCTAGAGAATATGCTTGTCGGAAAAGGTGGGTTTTGAGGGAGCGTTTAAAGATTTCGAAGGTGGGAGAGTGGCGGATGTGTTGTGGAAGGGATTGCGTGTATGTTCTGGGCAGGTCTGCCACATGATTGCATGTATGTTCTGGGCAGGTCTGCCACATGATTGCGTGTATGTTCTGGGCAGGTCTGCCACATGATTGCATGTATGTTCTGGGCAAATTTGCTACATGATTGCATGTGTTTTCTGGGCATATCTGCCGACATCATTGCACGTATTTTCTGGGCATATCTGCCGACATCATTGCACGTATTTTCTGGGTATATCTGCCGACATCATTGCACATATTTTCTGGGCATATCTGCCGACATGATTTAATGTATTTTCTGGGCAAATCTGCCGACATGATTGAATGTATTTTCTGGGTAAATCTGCTCACATTATGTGTATTTTCTTGAGAAAACCTGCACAATTATGTGAATTTTCTGGGGAAAGGGTCACCAAAACTTGGGCCCACTGTCTTTGCGTTGCACTTTTCAAGGGAACCTGAGGTGAGAATAATATTGAGGCTGCCATATTTCTCTCCTTTTAAGCAATACCAGTTGCCTGGCTGCCGTGCTGGTCCTCTGCCTCTTATTCTTTCAACCATAGACCCTGAACAAGCATGCAGCAGGTCAGGGGTTTCTGATAATATTGTCAGAACTGAGAAGATTAAGCTGCATGCTTGTTGCTGGTGTAATTCAGTTTATTACTGCAGCCAAATAGATCAGCAGGCCCGCCAGGCAACTAGTATTGTTTAAAAGGAAATAAATATGGCAGCCTCCATATCACTCTCACCCCGGGATCACTTTAAATTACAGTTAGCTCCGCCCTTATCCGGTCATTGCCACGCCCATTTTTAGGTTATCGCCACGCCGCAGGTCAGGGGGGCCCACAATTGATATTTTGCACAGGGGCCCACTGCTGGCTGTGTCCGCCACTGGTTGGTGACATGCTATAAAATCTAGCTTGCATGCCAATTTTATACAAGCTGAATGAAACATGAAATTGGGCCAATACGGACCTATCAGGAAGTGCATTTGATTGGACTAATCCCAATGCCTACAGTTTGCATTTAATTTGCATGCAAGAAGCAATTATTAACATTTCATTGACCTTTTCTAATTCAAGAAGATTTATTCGCCAAGTAGGGCAGGGCCGCACCCGGAATTGCGTTTGGGACACATAACTTAGGGCTCGTTTCCACTATCGCGAATCCGCATGCATCCAACGCATGCAGGTTCGCACATGTAATGCAAGTGGATAGGCCTGTTTCCACTGTAGCGTTGTTGAGGTGCGTTTCTTTCAGTGGTGAAAAAATGCACAAAAGAGCCGCAGAATTCACCTGCGAGTGGAATGCATGCGAATCGCCGCTAATGTATTTAATAGGAAATTCGCATGCTGTTTTGGTATGCAAATTTTCATCCGAATTCGCATGCGAATTCGCATGAAATCAATAGAAAAACACACCGGCATTGCGATGGTTAAATTCGCATATATCGTCATCCATGCGAATTTTCATGCGAATTCGCACGGAAATTCGCATGCACGCGCATGCAGAATTCGCATCCGCATGCAAATTTTGCTGCAGCGATTTCGCAACGCAATAGTGGAAACGAGCCCTTAGGCAAAAGTACTCATCCTTAGCTGATATACAGTAGCACATGATACGTTTACAACACATTCACAAACATTAACAACAACACATTAACATCTTCACAATGGTGTATGCTACATATACACAAGAAAAAAGCAACACCTGGGGCAAGCATTTAGATTAGGCAGCTAGGAGTTGTACAGTCTAGGAGGTGAAATTCAGGGGGGGGGGGGGTGGTGGAGACTGATATGCTGAGGACAGACACCTCTGCAACTTGCCAACTGAGATCCCTGGAGTTGGAACAGAGACCGGCAGTAACCAAGGGGCAGGAGCCCTTGCAGAACCGGTGGCGTGACGACCAAGCGTGTGACCAGGTTGGTAAAACAGCGCTCCCACAGGCTGAGTGTGGTACTGCAATGACTCAGAAAACCAGTAGAACGGGTGGCAGACGAAGATTTGGCAACAAGACAGGTCCTCATACAGGCAAGGTTCGGCAACAGATCAGGCTCTCAAACAGGCATATTGTCGGCAACAGCCGGGTTCTCAGACAGGCATGATTCGTTAACAGAGCGGGTAGTCGTACAAGGCAGAGGTCGGCAACGGATCGGGTAGCCAGACAGGCAGGGATCAGCATTCAGAACAGGCAGACACTAAGTCAGGTCACGGAAGTGCACACTCACTAACTAGCTGCAACACTACTGCAGTAGAGAGTGGAACTCACCAGGCTTATATAGGCCATTTGGCGCAAAGTGCGCAACACGTCGCACCGTACGCATGCGCAAGGACATACGTAGACGCGTAACACGTAGTTACGCAAGTAGGGGAGAGACCTGCCAGCATCCGTGTGTGCCTAGCGGACAGGTAACTGACTGTGACTAGAGATGTCGCAAACGTTTCGCCGGCGAACTTTGGTGGTTCGCGTTCGCCAAGAGCAGGCGAACTTTTCCGGAAGTTCGATTTCGCCCCATAATGCTCTATTGAGCAGAACTTTGACCCTCTACATCACAGTCAGCAGGTACATTGTCACCAATCAGACTGCACTCACTGCTGGAGCCCCACCCCCCTTATAAAAGGCAAGGTCCTTGTGCCGTTTTACTCACTAGTCTGCCTGCACTAATTAGTTAAGGGACAGCTGCTGACAGACTCTGCTAGGGAGAGTTTAGTTAGGCTCTTATAGGCTTGTTCCTAGCTAATTGTTATTACTTTCCCTCCTCCCTCACTCACTCACTCACTCCCTCCCCCCGGAGGGTGGAGGGTCTCATCTTCCAGGGAATTGTAGAATTTCAAAAGCCAGCTTACATACCTTGGCCGGGAATTGAACCCAGGTCTGAGTGCTTGGTAGTCAGCTCTCTTAACCGCTAAACCACCACCAACACTACATGCTGAAGGCAGCCTAGCATGTACCATTATGATCTATCCTAGAGAAAAATGAGCTTGCTTAAAGATTTGTCGGCTTTTAAAAGCCAGCTTACATACATGCTGGTATCCATTGATGCCATTGAAGTGAATTTTCAGCTTAAAACCATCAAGTCCTAGAGAGAGAGAGAGAGCAAGTTCATTTTTCTCTTGGGTATATCACAATGGTACATGCTAGGCTGGCTTCAGCATGTAGTGTTGGTGGTGGTATAGCGGTTAAGAGAGCTGACGCATTTAGACCTGGGTTCAATTCCCGGCCAAGGTATGTAAGCTGGCTTTTAAAAGCCTACAAATCTTTAAGCAAGCTCATTTTTCTCTAGGATAGATCATAATGGTGCATGCTAGGCTGCCTTCAGCATGTAGTGTTGGTGGTGGTATAGCGGTTAAGAGAGCTGACTACCAAGCACTCAGACCTGGGTTCAATTCCCGGCCAAGGTATATAAGCTGGCTTTTGAAATTCTACAATTCCCTGGAAGATGAGACCCTCCTCCCTCCGGAAGGAGGGAGGAAGGGAGTGAGGGATGCACTGCCTGATTATGTAAAGTAGTGTAGGCCTGTAATTGAACATTGAATGAGATTTGTGACCTTAAAATAGGGGATTATGTGAAATCTAGATTTTTTTCCTGGGACTTTTGATGTGTATTTCACTCAATCATATGTTCCTCCAGGGATTAGATCCCTTGAAACATGTTTTCTATCATTTTTCTAGCCGGTAGAAATTTTTCAAAATGTTTAAGTTCGCCTCCCCATTGAAGTCTATTGCGGTTCGCGAACTTTTCCGCGAACCGAACCTTCCACGGAAGTTCGAGAACTGAAAATTGGAGGTTCGCAACATCACTAACTGTGACAGCATCGTACGGGAGTGGTTAGGGTTAGGAATTGGAGGGGGGTGGTTAGGGTAGGGAATCGGAGGAGGGGTGGTTGGAGTTAGGCATTGGAGGAGGGGTGGTTAGGGTTCTGCATCAGAGTGGGGGTGGTTAGGCATTAAAGGGGGGGGAGTGGTTAGGATTGGGCATTGGCAGAGGTTGAGTAGGGTTGGGCATCAGAGGTGGGTGGTTAGGCATCGGTAGGGGGGTGTTTACAGTTAGGCATTTGGATGGGGGGGTGGTTAGGGTTAGACAAAAATACGGTTAGGTTATTGGTATAATTTAACAAAATTTTACTATCGAAATTTGCACTGTATAATAGTTGAATATTGGTGAATTTAACTTTATTCTACTAGCGCCTTCTTCCAACGCCTACATTTCCGGGTACCCTTTTTGCATGTACACTTACCACCACCACCCCCTCCCCATTTTGCAGTATAGCTATAAATTGGTGTGCAATATATGAGTGAACAGAGGCGCCAAAAGAATAAAATATCATAAAATTATTAAAACATGGAAGTGGCAGTGGTGGACTCTTACCTACTTCCAAGGACATAACAATGCAAACATGTTAACATTTAACAGTAAATGTATTTATACACTCCATAATATTTGCAATGTGTTTCACAGGCATGACTCCGCTTCATCAGGTAGTCAGATGGGAGTATACAGCAAGTGCTATCCAGGTCTGTGCCAAGCGCCTCTGTGAGTCTATACCAAGCGCCTTGGTGTGCAAGCTCCTGTTCATAACCTGCTGGCATACTTATTATTGTAATAATCGGCCTTCACAGCTGACTACACCGTTGTCTGAATGAGGATGAATCATGACCCGGGGTTCTTCACTTCGCCCGCACCTGACACTGAAGCTTTGTGCTGTGACAAGTCTTCCCCCTCTTTGAATCTGTAATATTCAAACTATTGCGAGAGGGCAATGACAGGTGAGAGAGCTAAGACCGCTTATCAGTATTCAGTTCACCAGAGGAAGAGAATTACCGGCACATGCAGAGAGGCTGTCTGAAGAATGGCTGCTGTTGCCACAGACGCGGGGGCCTGACAGCGTGTGAATAAACGAGGCCTGTGGTCGGGAAAACGCTAACAGCTGGCACATAAGACAGACAGGCCGCAGCTACTGCCACAGACGTGCAGGCCCGCTCCTCACATGCCACCTCTCATGCTGCAGCTATACCCTCGTCGATAAGGATGTCACACTCCGCCTGTCCCGGGTGTGGCCTGCTCGGGCCTTTTGAAGGATGAAGCCTCTGAAGTAGGCCGCACAATTAATAGGACCTGAGATGAGAGGAAAAACGTGACTCACTCACCCTAAGCACATCATTATTGCCTTAATCATTGGCGTTTTTTTCCTTAAAGGTCGTGCAACGTTAATTCACGGGACTCTTGCAAAGCAAGCAGCCGTTTAAAGCATTTCCATAAAAAGAAGAAGAAAAGAACTTGCTTGAATAGTTCAACGAACGTTTAATGGAGTCAATTAGATGAGGAGGTGGAAAATGTACACCTAAGCGTGACTGGACCACAGATGGGCTGTACTGTTATTGGCCCTTCTAAGAAATTCAGTAATTGTCTACCATTTGCAAAATGAAAGGCATGTATATTATTTTATTGTGGAGATCTGCACAGGTTCAAGTCCGCACCTCCCCAGGTGCAGGATATATGGACCAGCCACAAATGCAACAAAACCCCCGGTGCTGTCCCCATAGTGTCAAATGTGGGCACAGTTTAGGTGTGTTTCAAGTATCACTTTGCGTACTAATGCAGGACTCCCAGATTCCATGTGAAATGACAGATTTAATTAGTTTAGTCTCTCTTTAATCTGCTAATATATGCACAAACTGTTTTATTTTCATGTTCATTTCACATAACCTTGTAAAGCAGTTTATTTACATAATACAACATAAATACTTCATGATATGTAAAACGCGGCATATTTCCCACTCTTGTTCCGCCTCCCCCCCAGGATCAGACGTCCCCTGAGAAACCCAAGTCTGAAATGAAAGTAAGATGAAATACTCACTCTCTGTATCGGAAGCTAAGCTGTGACCCAACTAGTACTTCTTGTGTCGCGAATTAGCTTCCGTTTGGTGGAAGCTGAAAGAGGCAGGTGTAACGATCGGTGAAGCACAGAGAGGATCTGATTACCGGTGATCTGCAGTATCACTGGGAATACAGATGTATACCAGATTATAAGTGATCTGCAGTATCACCGATAATCCGATATACAAGCTAACCTCTGTTCACCTGAGTAGAGTGTAGTGTTTGGTGTAACAGTAATACTTAGAGGACAGGGCCTCAGTGCAGCAAGGAGTACTGCACAGATTCCTTCCACAGACCTGAGTTCTCCAAGACGGGAGGAGTCAGACTGACAGTAGGAAGGATTGTCTGAAAGTGACCCTCAGGAGGAAGGGTCGCTAACAGAGCGAGGAACCGCCTCTAACGGTAAGGTCGGTTCTCGAGGTCGGACAGGCCAGGTAGTACACACACGGACAGATACAGTACAATATCAGAAGACAAAGGCGGAGTCTAAGTACAGGCAGGGTTCGGCAACGGGGAATCAGATATATCAAGGTACAGAATCAGGAGGCAGAAGCGGAGTCTAGGTACTGTCACGATTGTGGAACTTTCCCCGTGATCAGCGCACAACGCGTGCGCTGACACGGCGGAGATCCTCCACAAGCGTATAATTTGCAGGAACCCAGCAAAAGGTGCTACGCACCTGTAGAGGGAAATTCCTGTCGGCAGATGGCGCTGGGGAGTGCAGAGGAACCAATCCTCTGTACCTCCACAAGTGCCAGACAGGAATTGTACGAAGCGCAGAATGCAATCGCAAGAGAGGCGATTGTAAATGAGATTGAGCAAAAGGGATAGGTTGTATGTGTGTGCGCCAATCCAGTCGCCACTCTGCGACCGCGCACACACACAACAGCAGATACGAAATAGGAACGCGATCGCGAGAGGTGCGATCGCGAGACGTGACACAAGGCAGAACAGAATAGAATACAAGGGTAGCAAAGGCACAGCAAATACAATAAGGAGATACGGAAAATAACAACCGCTAGCTAACCGCGAACACCGCACTCATTCGCAACAGTGCACGCGGTTATGCGCGATCTCCACGTGATAAGCACAATAGAGACAAGCACGCCTAACTAACCATAAACAGACAAACATGAAACAGGGGACGCGAGCGCTTGCTTAACGGTTACCTCACCGAGCCTGTAGCAGGCGCAGCGGACAAGACAGACACACGAAAAACAAGAACTAGGCAGGAAGGATCCACCGCTCTTCCGCCAGAGCAAGTGTGATCCAAGCAGAAACATAGATCAGAAAGATCCACAGCCGCTAACGCTAGCGGCTAGTGCGATCTCAGCAAGACAGAACGATTCGCTATCAACCGCCGTTGGTGACAGCGCAATCGCGACCGACAAGACAGAACAGAAGGATCCCCAGCGCTCGCACAAAGTAGCTAGCGCGATCCCAGGAAACAGAACAGAAGGATCCCCAGCGCTAGCACAAAGTAGCTAGCGCGATCCCAGGAAACAGAACAGAAGAGATAGCTGGTAGCAACCGCTGCACCAGCTATACTCCAAGAACATAGATCAGAACCATTTCCTGTCAACCACCATAGGGACAGGACAATGGCAAACAGGCAAGACAAGACAGAACAGGCAATACAGATAATACAACCTGACTGGGCTAGAAGGGGAGCCAAAAGCAACCCCCAGGAAATAACTATACTAGATAGCAATGGCTGACACTCCAGCAGTGTCCATCAGGAACTGAGCAAGGAAGGGAAATGACCAGCAAAGCATTCTGGGAAACATAAAGCTCTTATAGTGCCAGTCATCAAAGAAGGCAGGTAGGGGATTTGCATAACGAATGTATGCAAATTCCCCAGCACGAGAACAGAACAGAAACTTGCAATGAAAAGACAGGTCTCTGTTCCAGAGACCTGCAGCCCACAGACTAGAGGAATGGACAAACAGCTGTCTGCCTGTGCAGCCAGCTGAGCGGATCATCACAGTACCCCCCCTTCTAGGGATGGATTCCAGACATCCCTCAAGACTGGTAACATCACAAAACTCTAACTGAAGACTCATGAAGGTCAGGACAGCCCGACAAGGCCCAATTCCAGAGTCAGTCCATCCGAAACCGACCTCATCGGAAGCAGAAGCCACCGAAACATGCCCATCAGCACTACAAGTCTCAGCGTAACACCCATCAGGACTGTGGACACCAGAGAAGAAGCCATCGACACCCTCCAGACAATACCCACCACCTTCCAAGGAGCGTCCAAGAATACCAAACCTGCCGCAATACCTGTTCGAAGTGTCCCTTACAACACCAAAGCCATTGCTGATCGTATTCAGGGCACCAAGCAAAACCTTTCCCGGAATCTCCCAGAACGCCTTGAAGCTCCGCAGAGATCCCAAGAAGCCAGAACGCTCACCAGGCTCACATGGAGAACCACCAAGAACCCCTATGGAACCTATGATCATTCCAGACTCAAAATTAGCAGGACACCCATCAAGATCAGGACTTTCAGGGACCACTTCTGGGCATGCAAGCAGGCAGGCTATATCAGAACATGTCTCCACTGAGGAAGCATCTGAGTACGCTGGTAACCGAGGCACACTTGGGCTTTCTGGGTCACAGAGCACATCGGGGTACACTAGTACAGGAGAAACCTCAGGACATGTCGGGGAACTGCCAACCTCAGAGTCCGACACGACAAGACCAAAACCAGTACCGGGCAGAAAATCATCACGAGTAAAGGTCACAGGTACTGGTCTTTCAAAAGAAGACTCAAATTCAGAATTTTCTGTAACTGTAATATCATCATTGACTACACATGAATGAAGCTCCACAAGAGCTGCAAAAGTAGTCAGCAAGGCAGCAATGCCTACTGAAGTGGGCAACACCTCAGAAGGACCTGGGGGGCAGGAGACATCTCCTTCAAGTTCTGCACCCTTTGGGAGGAACTCGGAGACCTTCAGATCATCAAACAAGACCTCAGGAACATCATTTTTCAAGTTGTCTAAGAAGGATTCTGTACTATCCATGTTACAGGACAAAACTGGAACTTTACTTTGAGAACAGGGCAGATGTCCCAGGGAAGGTTCCACCATAAACTGAGACTGAATTTCATCATCATGAGTGGAACGTACAGGAATATTCACTGGACCACACACTGACTCCCTAACTTTAATCTCGCTGCACCCAGAACTCTGCGTAGTAATCAAACTAGCTTGCAACTCCAAAACTGCAGAAAGACAGGTAAAAATAGCAGCAATACCTAGACGAGCCTCTAGGGGCAGGGCAGGAGATATTGTACAAGGCAATATTGACTCATCCAGAGTACTGGGTGGAGAGTCAATACTTTCTTCAGAATCAGACTCGCAAATGTCAATGCAAGTGGACATCATGCCTTCATTCATGGTACAGGGCAGGTTCAGAGAAAGCTTCTCTGGACAAGGCAAAGAAGCTTCAGCATCAGATTCGCAAAACCGAAGCGCTGTCTCACTCTTAGATTCGGCTAACAAGGTCGAATCCGAGGAGTCAGAACGCAAAATTTGCGGATCCACGATCGCTTTAGGTTGCGAAACTGACGCCTCCATATCGCAAACCTCCGCGATCTGCGGAGCAGACTGCAAGGCATCTAGGACAGAAACACTGGAGCAACTGTCATCAGGCAACAGGCCTGCACAGGTGTGAACAGAATAAGACATAGATTCATTTGCAAAAGAAGTGGCGACAACAACAGGAGAAACTTTATTAGACACATCAATAATTTTCTTAAAGTTGCATAACTTAGGAATTTTCCCCATGGCAGGCTCACAAACGGACGATCTTAGAGATCCTGAGGGAAAAAATCTGTCTTCCTTAGACACAGGACCACACAGACCTTTTGCAGCCATACGTGCGGTGGCGACATCAGACCGCACTGGTTCAACTTCCACACAAGCAACTGCTCTGAACGACTTGCACTCAGACTTCAAACACTCAGTTGCTTTGGGAAAGGGAATGCATTCAAAACTCACTTTCTTTAAATCCAGAGGATTGGAACAATCGTCCGCTGACAATGTGTTTTTAGCAGATTGAAGCGCATGTAGTTCATCCAAAATCATTCTCCACACGTCAAACAGCGGAGTCACAAAGTCAGAGATACATTCACCAGTCTTGATTAAAGTGCACGCAGACTCAATACACGCATACAAAACTGCTTCGTTTTTAGAACGGTATTGATTGCAAAACGATCTCCAATCACATTCCAATTCATAGACCAGGAGCTCGATCTCCCATTTCTCAAACGGGGGCTCCCATGCACACTTAACAAAGGATGAACAATCATAGTGCGCACAGTCTACAGATGGAACTGGAGCAGGAACAGAACGGGAATCTTTTACCTCTTTATTGGGATCAATTAATTGGTGTGTGTGTAATTCATCCAAAATGATCTGCCACACATACATCACCAGATCCACAACACACTTGTCACATTCATCAGAATCAATCAAAAGGTACACAGAGTCAAGACAATCGTTCAGGACATCCGCGCTTTTTGCGATGTAAAAATCGCAAAAGGCTTTCCAATCCAAATCAAATTCCTCCACCAAGGCCCCGATTTCCCATGAGGCAAATGGCGGTTCGAACAACCCAGTATCTAAATAATCTCCATATGGGTGGGGATCAGGAACGAGTACAGATTTTTTGACTGCTTTAATATAGTGTGCGATCCTACCTATAGCAGGATCCACATAAGCTTTGGATTGGGGCAAAAAACCTGGAAACTGATCAGCAGATGCATTATAAACATCATTATCATCATGCATGGTTTTGCCCATTTCAGACTTGACAGAAATAACCTCTCTATCTGTGGTTGCCATGGGCAACGGATCTTTCCGCTGGGAAGCCTTCCTAGATCTTTTACGTTTAGACTAAAGGCAGCCATACACTGGTCGATGTGCCATCAGATCGACCAGCTGACAGATCCCTATCTGATCGAATCTGATCAGAGAGGGATCGTATGGCTGCCTTTCCTGCAAACAGATTGTGAATCGATTTCAGCCTGAAACCGATCACAATCTGTTGTGGTGGTGCTGCCGCCGCTCCCCCCGCCGGTATACATTACCTGAGGCTGGCTCCCGGGCGTGATGTCCCCGTCATGTGGCACCTCCGGCTCCGGCATCCGCATAGAACTTAAGCTATCACACCAGTGACAGCGGAAGTTCAAATAGAGCGCCCTCTAGTTGTACTTCCGCTGTCACTGGCATGACAGCGGAAGTTATACGAGGATGCCGGAGGTGCCATGACGGGAGCAGTGACGGACGGGATGCCCGGGAGCCAGCCTCAGGTAATGTATACCTGATCGGATCGGCCGCCGCTAGCGACGCGCTCCCTACCCGCGGGCGATCGAGGGTAATTTCCCGCACGGCGCGATCGACGGACCGATCCGATTTCGGGAGGAAATCGGATCGGCGGGTGCGTGTTGCGCGAACGATTGGCAGCAGATTCGATCCCAGTGATCGAATCTGCTGTCGAAACTGCCGCAAATCGGGCCAGTGTATGGCCACCTTTAGAGGCTTTGGATCTCTGCTTTATGGATGAAAGAGTAGATGGAACAGCTGATTGAGCTGCTGACAACAACTCATTAAGGGGGTATGGTAATTGAGGTAATCTCAGCCAATTGTGAATTAAAAAGGCCAAGAATTCCAGGGGTCTTTGACTCAGGGTGGTATGATCTAACACATCATAACCCCACATTGACATTTCGCCCCCCAACAGAATGTAGACCATTTGGGGGGCCCAGGTAGACACTGGGGTGCATTGGAATTCAGGGTTCGCTAACAGTTTCGTACACTCAGACAAAAATTCGTCTGCTGATTCAGGTTCAAGTTTTTTAAATCTCTTAAAGGTACAAGAGCCATATTCGACAAAATCGTACAAATCGGAAATTCCGTCTACACTGGGGTTTTGGGTTTGGCTGGTCATTCTGTCACGATTGTGGAACTTTCCCCGTGATCAGCGCACAACGCGTGCGCTGACACGGCGGAGATCCTCCACAAGCGTATAATTTGCAGGAACCCAGCAAAAGGTGCTACGCACCTGTAGAGGGAAATTCCTGTCGGCAGATGGCGCTGGGGAGTGCAGAGGAACCAATCCTCTGTACCTCCACAAGTGCCAGACAGGAATTGTACGAAGCGCAGAATGCAATCGCAAGAGAGGCGATTGTAAATGAGATTGAGCAAAAGGGATAGGTTGTATGTGTGTGCGCCAATCCAGTCGCCACTCCGCGACCGCGCACACACACAACAGCAGATACGAAATAGGAACGCGATCGCGAGAGGTGCGATCGCGAGACGTGACACAAGGCAGAACAGAATAGAATACAAGGGTAGCAAAGGCACAGCAAATACAATAAGGAGATACGGAAAATAACAACCGCTAGCTAACCGCGAACACCGCACTCATTCGCAACAGTGCACGCGGTTATGCGCGATCTCCACGTGATAAGCACAATAGAGACAAGCACGCCTAACTAACCATAAACAGACAAACATGAAACAGGGGACGCGAGCGCTTGCTTAACGGTTACCTCACCGAGCCTGTAGCAAGCGCAGCGGACAAGACAGACACACGAAAAACAAGAACTAGGCAGGAAGGATCCACCGCTCTTCCGCCAGAGCAAGTGTGATCCAAGCAGAAACATAGATCAGAAAGATCCACAGCCACTAACGCTAGCGGCTAGTGCGATCTCAGCAAGACAGAACGATTCGCTATCAACCGCCGTTGGTGACAGCGCAATCGCGACCGACAAGACAGAACAGAAGGATCCCCAGCGCTCGCACAAAGTAGCTAGCGCGATCCCAGGAAACAGAACAGAAGGATCCCCAGCGCTAGCACAAAGTAGCTAGCGCGATCCCAGGAAACAGAACAGAAGAGATAGCTGGTAGCAACCGCTGCACCAGCTATACTCCAAGAACATAGATCAGAACCATTTCCTGTCAACCACCATAGGGACAGGACAATGGCAAACAGGCAAGACAAGACAGAACAGGCAATACAGATAATACAACCTGACTGGGCTAGAAGGGGAGCCAAAAGCAACCCCCAGGAAATAACTATACTAGATAGCAATGGCTGACACTCCAGCAGTGTCCATCAGGAACTGAGCAAGGAAGGGAAATGACCAGCAAAGCATTCTGGGAAACATAAAGCTCTTATAGTGCCAGTCATCAAAGAAGGCAGGTAGGGGATTTGCATAACGAATGTATGCAAATTCCCCAGCACGAGAACAGAACAGAAACTTGCAATGAAAAGACAGGTCTCTGTTCCAGAGACCTGCAGCCCACAGACTAGAGGAATGGACAAACAGCTGTCTGCCTGTGCAGCCAGCTGAGCGGATCATCACAGGTACAAGCCGGGGTTCGGCAACAGAGTATCAGAAGTATCGAGGTACAAGATCAGAGTTCAAGGGGATAGTCAAGGCAGGCAAAGGTCATAACAGATAATCACAATCAAACTAGTACTTTAGCTATCAACAGAATCTAGCTAAGTGTAGGATTACAGCTCCAGCTGGTCCCGGCACACTTGCGGATCTGACTACGGATCTGGGTGCTCCCACATATGTGATCACACGCCAGACAAAGAGCAAGTGAACAACCAGCAGTATATATACTCTAGGACCTTTCCAGGACCTCGCTAATTGCTGGACCAATGAGAGTTGTGGAAAATGTCAGCTGACCCGCCTGGTCAGCTGACTCACTTCTGGCTGTTATTTAAACTCAGCCTCTGTGCGCGCGCGTGTAAGTCTGAATCTTGGTGGACTATCAGTCCCAACCACACCAGTACTGTCTTGCAATGTATCTTGTGAACCGCTTGCGGGGGCCGCCTCCAATGCGGATTCCGCCGTTCCCAATGCGGATTCCGCCGCTCTGCCTAAGCGGCATGCGGCGGTTTTTCCGCGTTGTGACGCCCTGCTGGACGCGGAAACAGCCGCCTCACTTTGAGAGACGGCGGCTTTTCCGCGTTTCCTCACAGCAGGGAGGTATGTTATGGAGGAGGCTGGGGATTGGCCTCAATTCTGGTAGCTATGTAGGGTAAATATTTTTTTGTAGGTAAAATACCTCATGAGGTATTTTCCTCTTCTTTTTTTTTTTTTAGCAATTCTGACAAAGATTTTTCTCCATTTCCAAACATGAGGTAAAACATGAGGTAAAACATGAGGTAAATGCATAAAGTGAGATAAAACATAAGGTATTTCAGCGGTAAGCATGCAGTAAATAAATAATAGGCCTAGCAGCACATAGTAAGGACACTATTATCACTATTATCTTTTGTAAAAAAACACCTCAGGAGTTCTGGTTCACCGTGAGCTTACTAAAAAGCCAACACACAGTGTAGTTGGCTTCTTAAAACAGAAGTTATTTGCGATAATTCAGCTTTAAGTGAGCGACTGTGGTCTCCCACAATGCACCACTACTGAATAATATACAACTTATCTCTTTATACCCCTGAATTCAGACTTGCATCCAGAACCGCTGGTGTATAGCAAGCCTATAGCTTATAATTTATACAGAGCCACATCAACCCAACATGCACACAGCCTGCTTCAGACTGTTGGTCCTCATCAGTGCATGGCAGGGACTGATATGGCTCTAAGGCTGCCCAAACTTTTTTTTTACCCTAGGGCCGGACTTCATATTAAGATAAATCTCGTGGCCCAGAACACATACATACAAAATGTAAATATCAATCTTTAACATTTTTCTAGTTAACATGGCGTTGGAAAAGGAAAGGCAATGACAAACCAAGAATTGTCGTACTCGCCATTCAATGCTCATTTTTTTAATGTGAAGTTTGCAGCTGTTTTTTCAGAAACCAATTTCTGAATATTTGGCTCCAAATTTGTAACATTTATTAATACAGAATGCAGGGGTTATTGCTGTGACCATCAGCGTTATGGGTTATCCCCCCGCTCAGCAAGTGATGTGTGAGCTTGCGGGTAGTTGCGGCCTACTCTTTAGCTAGAAGCCAGGGCCTCAATTAGTTGCCCCGGCAGAGCCGCGTGTGAAGGTCAGCATGAAGCACACTTTATGGGGCCAAGAAAGTTTATTAAAGTCTGGCCGGGCTGTGGGTGATGGCTGGCAACCCCTAAACATACCTCCCAACTTTCTGAGATGAGAAAAAGGGACACTTAAGCCATGCCCCTGCCACACCCCTGGCCACGCCCCCGCCACACATCTAGTCACGCATACCATAAAAATTTCATAAGAAAAATATGTTGTTTTATAATTCAAACCACACTGGTCCTTTCTATCCTGGTTAATTTTCCTTCATAGTAACATTTTAAAATTAGTAATATATCAATTTAAAGGATGAGAATAAAGTTTAGAGTCAATCAAACACATTTTTAGTACAGAAATATGTATCCTACTAATATAATAAATGGGAAAGTTTGGATGTTTGGATGTTTGTTACTCAATCACGCAACAATGGCTGAACGGATTTGAATGAAATTTGGCACACACATAGTACATTACCTGGAATAAAGTATAGGATACTTTTTATTCCCATAACCAAAAAGAGACAAATACAAATTTCACTGGAAAATGTAAACTGCAGCCATACACTGTTACACTGGAGGTGTGTTTAGCTTCTAAGGGTAGAATGGTTAATTTGCATATATTCAGCAGTGATGCACTGGGAGACATCTCAAGCTCACTCCAACCTGAATTATCGCAAATTATTTCTGTTTTAAGAAAGCAAACGTTTGTTTTTCTTAAAGCAGGAGGATCAGCCATACTATGCCAGGAAAAAAAACACATATATAAGTAGATAAACACTTGATCTACTTACATAACACATGTATTATACTGTCCACATTTTGATTTCAGTGAATGTTATATAGTAAATTACGAGAATTCTGTTCCTGGTGGGGGCCATGTCTTTTGCCCACAGTTAAGGCTAACTCGTGATGTCATTTCTGCCCTTTACTTTTTTTCTTGTCTCCTCCGATCGCTGAGTCACCTCAGCCTTGCTTGTAAACACAAGTGAGTAGGGGATTAGGTTTCAGATAAGCAGCTAGCAGTCAAATAAAGGGAAGAGGAGGAATACATTATAGATAAAAAGAACCCCCAGCATGCAATTCTTTGGCACCGACTACTAAAGGGCCAGTGTTCCTTAAGTATGTGATAACTCCAAATCGTAACAGCAGAAAAAGTTTTGAAAGTTTTGACTGCAGGCTTAGCATCTTTATCACTTAATACACTCAGACCAGTTGCTGTTGAAATTTGATTTTTATGGTGACGATACCGCTTTAACATCTTAGTAAGGGGGCTTTTAGGACCATTGTAGTCCCTTACACACTCCAATGAGTTCTGGGTCACCATGAGCTTGCTGGGTAGCATGTCCCTCTCGGTGTTACAAGCCATAGAGCCAAATTAATCTATGCCATGCACTGATAAGGATCAAACAATCCAAAACAGTCCGTATGCATGTTGGATTACTATGGCTCTGTACAATTTAACAAGCTGACACATCATTGCATTCCAGCGGTTCTGGAGGTGTGTTTAGCTTCTAAGGGTAACAATGGTTAATTAGCATATTTTCAGCAGTGATGCACTGGGAGACATCTCAAGCTCACTCCAACCTGAATTATCGCAAATTCTTTCTGTTTTAAGGGCCTGTTCAGACTATCTGCGTATGAAGAATGCGTTTAAAATCAAAGAAACGCAAGGTGAAAAACGCATGCATTTTTCTTGCGTTCTAATGCGTATTCTATTGCGTTTTGCACACACACGTGACCCAGGGGAAAAAAAAATAATTATGGGAACCGCAGAGGAAAACGGACGCTAAAAACGCAATAGTACGCGTTTTTGATACGCGTCCATAGACTTTCATTGCGTCCGTTTCTATGCGTGACGGACAGAACTGCGTGCAGCAATGCGGATGAGAAACGTATGCGTCTCATACGCATACATGTGAACTAGCCCATTCAAAAGCATTAGGAGCCGTTTCTATGCGTTTTTGGTACCCAGACACGTTCCCTGAAAACGTCCAGGAACGCGCATAGTCTGAACAGGCCCTAAGAAAGCAAACTTTTGTTTTTCTTACACTGTTAATGGTAGGGTTCTCAAACTTTGCACAGTTGGCCGTTGGGTGACTGGGATTAATATTCAGAAAAGTGGTTGGAGCCTATAAAAGCCAATCAAAATTCACCTACTGATTTTCAAGGGGAATATTTACATTTCTGCCATTCTTGCACTGTTAATGGCACAAGCCTCCAACCTGGTATAGTTGATCATTGGGTGACTGGGGTTCAATTTCAGAAAGGGGGTGGAGCCACAAATAGCCAATCAGATTTGTTTCATTCCAATGCAAATTATTGATGCCAAACACCGCAAAGCTCACAAACTTGGTAATTGAGTAATTGATTAATTGTGTGTTAGGGTTGGGAAAGTGGGCACAGCCAACACCAGCCAAATACATAAGCGGGCAACGCCGGGTCATAAGTGGGCGGAGACAAATACAAATTTCACTGAGAAAATGTAAACAGCAGCCATTCTTACACTGTTAATGGTAGGGTTCTCAAACTTTGCACTGTTGGTTACTGGGTGACTGGGGTTAATTTAGAAAAGTGGGTGGAGCCTACAAAAAACAATCAAAAATTACCTATTGATTTTTCAGGGGAATATTTCATTGCTGCCATTCTTGCACTGTTAATGGCATAAGCCTCAAACCTGGTACAGTTGATCATTGCGTGACTGGGGTTTAAATTTATATAAGGGGGTGGAGCCCCAAACAGCCAATCTGATTTGTTTCATTTTAATGCAGGTTATTGATGCCAAAGACCGCAAAGCTCACAAACTTGGTCATTGAGTAATTGAGTAATTGTGTGTTAGGGTTAGGAAAAGTGGGCGCAGCCAACACCAGCCAAATACATAATCGGGCAATGCTGGGTCATCAGTAGGCGGAGACAAATACAAATTTCACTGGGAAAATGTAAACTGCAGCTATTCTTACACTGTTAATGGCAGGGTTCTCAAACTTTGCACAGTTGGTCACTAGGTGACTGAGATTAATATTCAGAAAAGTGGGTGGAGCCTACAAAAGCCAATCAAAATCCACCTATTAATCTTTAAGAGGAATATTTAATTGATGCCATTCTTGCACTGTTAATGGCACAAGCCTCTTTCACTGTTAATCACCTGTACCTGGTACAGTTGGCCATTGGGTGATTGGGGTTCAAATTCAGAAAAGGGGTGGAGCCACAGCCAATCAGATTTATTTTATTTCAATGCAAATTATTGATGCCAAAGACCTCAAAGCTCACAAACTTGGTCATTAAGTAATTTTGTGTTTGGGTTAGAAAAAGTGGGTGGAGCTAGCACCAGCCAAATACATACCTGGGCAATGCCGAGTCTTCAGTGGGCCGAGACAAACACAAATTTCACTGGGAAAATGTAAACTGCAGCCATTCTTACACTATTAATTGTGGGGTTCTAAAACTTTGCACAGTTGGTCACTGGGTGACTGGGATTAATATTCAGAAAAGTGGGTGGAGCCTACAAAAACCAATCACAATTCACCTATTGATTTTCAAGGCAAATATTTAATTGCTGCCATTTTTGCACTGTTAATGGCACAAGCCTCAAACCTGGTACAGTTGATCATTGGGTGACTGGGGTTAAATATTTAGAAAAGGGGTGGGGCTACAAACAGCGAATCAGATGTGTTTCATTTCAATGAAAATTATTCATGCCAAAGACCACAAATCTCACAAACTTGGTCATTGACTATTGACAATTGTGTGTTAGGGTTAGAAAAAGTGGCCACAGCCAACAGCAGCCAAATACATACCCGGGAAACATCAGGACATCAGTGGGTGGAGAAAAATAAAAATTTAACTGCCAGAATGTAAACTGCAGCCATTCTTACACTGTCTGTCAGTGGCAGGGTTCTTAAACTTTGCACAGTGGGTGACTGGGATTAATATTCAGAAAAGTAGGTGGAGCCTACAAAAGCTAATCAAAATTCACCTATTGATTTTCAAAGTAGTGGAGCCACAGCCAATTATTGATGCCAAAGATCGCAAAGCTCACAAACTAGGTAATTGTGTGTTAGGATTAGAAAAAGTGGACGGAGCTAACACTAGCCAATTACATACCCGGGCAACGCCGGGCAACCAGCTAGTATTTATATATAAAAAGGGACAAAGTCCTTAAAGAGGGACAAATGAGAGTGAAAGAGGGACAGAGGGACAGGGCTCCCAAAAAGGGACTGTCCCTCCGAAAAAGGGACAGTTGGGAGCTATGCCTGAGATCGAAGGACTGCAGAAGTGGCAAAGCCTTCAGAAGGGAGAAGAATAGCAGTAATCATTAACACACTGTTTCCCATCCCCTTCTCACACCTCTAACACTGGTTGTCCTTGATTGGTTTTGGTGTGGCGTATCAATTGTTATGTATAAAGAGCTTGGGGGGGCCCAATGCAAAACTTGCACTGGGGCCCACAGCTACAGCTTCTTATCTATGCCACTGCATGTTAGATTATATTCGTTTAAAACGGCTCCGAAATGTTCGCTCAGAAAATAGTCGTGCATAAAATTTTCACAGATGTTCATTAAAACTAACGATGAACGACCGACATTGGTGGAAAACGCAGATCCGTCAGGACGGATTCGATTGAACGACAATCCCTTTGTTTCAAAAAGTGTGTATGGATATCGTTAGATAACGATCATTGCGTGCGTGCGCAGAATCATCACCCAACAAACTCTGATGTCACTTCTGTATGTGCGCACAATATTCACTACTGATCAGTTGTTTGAACATAAAGCTTTAGCCTAAGCTAGGGATGTCAAACCGCTCCTACGAGGGCCGAGGTCCTCACACATTTTTGATACAGCTGAAATGAATTGATGGGTCTGAATCAGGAAAGGTGCGGTCCCTCAGGTAGAACACATTCCTTTCTTTCTCAGTCCATCCTAAACACTGGCATGGATCTGGCCCTACAGGCCTGGAGTTCCACACCTGTGCCCTAAGTTGTAATGGCTTTAGAACTTAGAGAAACTGAAGTGAAAAAAAAAATGATTGCGCGCTAAAATTTGCATTTGTGCGTTAACGCAAATTTTTCGCACAATAACGTTCACAATCGTGACTTTATCGCGCGAATGCGAGTGTTAACGTGCCAAAAATGTGCAGACATGAATTTTTATGCACGATAACCGTTAACACGCGAAATTTCGCTCGAAGCACTTTTCACAGCGTGCTAACAGTTAGCACCGTTTTGTGAATCAAGCCCATAGTGTTTTTTTTATAACATTGGCCTCAATTCACTAAGCTTATTTCCTGTCTTTATTAACTCTTCTAGAGTTGTTACCATGGTGATAAGGCATGTAGTATTCAGGAAACATTTTACCTCAGGCAAACCTAAAGTTAACTCTTATGTCTTTAAGTTAACTCTTTAATCCTTAAAATAACTCCAGAGTTAAAGACAGGCTGTTCATTAACTGTGTGTGAAAATAACTACAGAGGAGGTAACTTAACTACAGAGGAGGTAAATTAACTACAGAAGAGGCAAATTAACTACAGAAGAGGTAACGTAAGGAATGAAGAGATATGATAACTCTCTTACTGTGTGGAGGTAAGTTTTCTCTTGCCTTATTATCTCCAGCATGATCAAAGTGAATTGAGGCCATTGCATCATTTTCTAATTTTTGCAGTTTACACACTACTCAGCATTTTAAATGATTTTGCAGAGCAGGCTTGTGAACTTTTGACCTGTTCTCTGCAGGAAAAAAAAACAATACAGTGCCAGACACTTGAGATAATAAGCTTCAGAAGACAGAGCTCTCTGCAACTTTGAAAGTCGTGGAGCTCAATGGCTCTTATGCCTAGATAACAACTGGAGTTTCTTAACTCTTCCTTTACTGGAAAAAATATTAGACTGATGTTTCTGCTCTTAATGTTTTATTTCTTAGCTGAACTACACATACAAATCATTATAGCATCATTTTTTTTCAATTCAGTGTCTCTTTAAGTAAACAAACATTCTGCAGAGATCACCCCTGACAGATGTCGCCACCTGAAATTTCAGAATGTATATCAGGGTGAGGAAAGATTTTATGAATTAATGAATAAAAAAAAAAAAAAAAGCTTATTATGTTATTTTCACTACAGTTCCCCTTTAACATAAGGTAATGAAATGATAGTTAACCCTTTAATGGCGCTGTATCCTTGCACCGGACAGAAGGAAAGCACAGAGAAATGCACCCTGTATGTATTTAGATAATTTAGCCTGTTTAACTCCCCCCTCACCTGTAACTAATCACAAGTTTTTTCTGTAAAAGTTATTATGCTGTTGCTTATTTTTTAGAGCAGAGAGGAAATTCTTAATTCAGGTATGCTTTGAAGGCGTAAGCGACGTGGGAACAGCCAGCCGCCATTATTATACCCCACCGCTCTGCCGTGCCAACAGGTGGCTGCCGTGTAGCATTTGCTGTGAAAACATGGAGCCTGCCCTCTGACCTTGTTTTGCCAGTGGGGTCAGCGTGTTTTTGAGCTCATTCCCCTTTATTGCTGAACGTAGAAATGTTGATGAGCGGATGGTTTGTTTTAGCAGCCGAGGCCTCTGTGAAGAGTTCATTACAATGTGTGCGAAGCAATACAGGGAGCTCAGTGACAGCTGCCCAAATACACTCTCCACTCACTGTTTCCTCAGCCAGCCAAATACATCAACTGACAGCGGCGAGGTCATCGTCATCGCCTTCACCAGATAGAATCCGCTGCGGCCGCAAATAGACCGAGCGGCGGTGCTATTCCAGCAATGCCAGTGGCAACAGAAAGAGACATGATTCAAGGAGGAATTCTAAAATAGGACTATTTATATACCACCAACATCTTCCGCAGCGCTGTACAGAGTACATAGTCATGTCACTGACTGTCCTCAGAGGAGCTCACAATCTAATCCTACCATAGTCATAGTCTAATGTCCTACCATATTATTATTATGTATTTATATAGCACTGACATCTTCTGCAGCACATTACAGAGTACATAGTCATGTCACTGACTGTCCTCAGAGGAGCTCACAATCTAATCCTACCATAGTCATAGTCTAATGTCCTACCATATTATTATTCTGTATGTATATAGCACTGACATCTTCTGCAGCACATTACAGAGTACATAGTCATGTCACTGACTGTCCTCAGAGGAGCTCACAATCTAATCCTACCATAGTCATAGTCTAATGTCCTACCATATTATTATTATGTATTTATAGAGCACTGACATCTTCTGCAGCACATTACAGAGTACATAGTCATGTCACTGACTGTCCTCAGAGGAGCTCACACTCTAATCCCACCATAGTCACAGTCTAATGTCCTACCATATTATTATTATGTATTTATATAGCACTGACATCTTCTGCAGCACTTTCCAGAGTACATAGTCATGTCACTGACTGTCCTCAGAGGAGCTCACAGTCTAATCCCTGCCATATTAGCAATTACTCACTTGCTTGTGCTCCACTGCTCGCCGCATCACTTCCTGCAATGCCGCCCACTGAAGTAAAAAGGGCGGCATTGCAGGAAGTGACGCGGCGAGCGGTGGAATGCAAGTGAGTAATTGCATCCCCGCTCGCTGCTGGCTCTAAATTTATCGATCATAGCTGGAGGGGGAGAGCGGATAGGGGAGGCCCCAGGTGAGGGAGGGGGGTCTGACCCCACCGCTGTGCCCGCTGCTCTGTCTTCCTGGCTGATACTCCCTCCATCTCAGCCCCCCCCCCACGGCCAGGTGGTGCCGCTCCCCCTTCCCTCCCCCACCTGAGCAACCCGCCTCACCCTGCCTCATGGGCGTCCCGGGGCTGTATCTATCTATCTATCCATCCATCCATCCGTCAGGTTTGCAGTCATCACACAGGGTTTCCCTGCATTGTCTGCCCCTCCAGGTTTGTGGATTGGATTGAGGATAGCCTGTTGCTGCTGTCAGGTGGTCTCGGAAGCCCGGAGGGGGCCGGATACACGCTGGAGGCTCTGCAGTGTGACATTGCTGCATTGCATTGCTGGAGGAGGATTGCTGCATTTCATTAATGTGAGAGTAACCCATAGAGAAAGGCTGCTGCATTGAAACCATTGATTTAGAGTGATTAGAAGCTGGCGCGCGCGGCGCCGTGCGGAGATGTGTTAGATGGGATTCTGGAGCCGGGAAAGGAAATAGATCAGGCCAGAGCGATTAACGCAGTCAGACCGCTGTGCCGGCGAATCGCCTCCTCAGCTCGCTGATTCTGATTTGTTGGACCGCTCTCCGGGTTCCGGGGCTGTATTTACATTTATGTCTGCTGTGCGACACTTAACTCCTTCCTGACAGCAGCCGTCAGGCCCGGATGGACATCCACATCCCTGGACGTAAGATGATGTCATCACAATTTACTAGTGTGACATCACTGTGGCTATGACTTTGTCATCTCTATAATACAGCAACCTCTGAGCAGGCTGATAATGTCCTACTTATAAGTATTAAAATAGGGCCCTGATAAATAACACAGTATACTCACATTATTGGTTGCAAACTAAAATACATACCAACCTCCAGTAAGTCAAATATAAGCTTTTACTAACCAAGGACAACCTGTACCTATACTGATAGTAAACTAGCTGCAGCGTGTGCTGATCTCTGCTACCTCCAGTATGTACAGTATATGCTGTTTCTCTGTACCTGTACTGATAGTAAACTAGCTGCAGTGTGTGCAGATCTCTGCTGCCCCCAGTATGTACAGTGTTACAGTATGTTTCTCTGTGCTTGTACTGATAGTGAACTAGCTGCAGCGTGTGCTGATCTCTGCTAACTCCAGTATGTACAGTATAAGCTGTTACTCTGTGCCTGTACTGATAATAAGCTAGCTGCAGTGTGTGCTGATCTCTGCTGCGCCCTGTATGTACAGTATAAGCTGTTACTCTGTGCCTGTACTAATAGTAAACTAGCTGCAGTGTGTGCTGATCTCTGCTACCTCCAGTATGTACAGTGTTATGTTTCTCTGTTCCTGCAATGATAGTAAACTAGCAGCAGTGTGTGCTGATCTCTGCTGCCATCAGTATGTACAGTATAAGCTGTTACTCTGTGCCTGTACTGATAGTAAACTAGCTGCAGTGTGTCCTGATCTCTACTACCTCCAGTATGTACGGTATAAGGTGTTACTCTGTGCCTGTACTGATAGTAAACTAGCTAAAGTGTGTGCTGATCTCTGTTGCCTCCAGTATGTACAGTGTAAGCTGTGATTCTGTGCCTGTACTGATAGTAAACTAGCTCCAGCGTGTGCTGATCTCTGCTGCCCCCATATGTACAGCAGGCTCGGTTCCCATTTGCATTGTGTGCTTGTTGCATTGTGGGAAATAATGGCTTTTTCTAACTGCCAAGGAAAGCAGTGCATCTCTCTGTGCATAAAACTCTCTGTAACTCTCAGTAACATTGTGATAAAGTTCAGGATGTAAATCAGAGAGAGGAAAGATTTTATAATTTAAATGGCAAACGACCGACTACATCATCTATAAATTAATATTGTAAAAAAAAAAAAAAAAGATAAGCAATTGTATTAATTATGTTACTTTCAATACAGGTCCTCTTTAAAATACATTTTTCTTTTTTTTTTTAATTGATGATAGTGCCAGCTGACTGTTTCCACCGCTGCCACATTCATTCTATAGAGGTGGTTTCCTGTTATTCTGTATTACCTGCCCGCATGAGGGCCTTTCATCATTCTTCCGCTTCTTGTGTCTGTCATGAATTTTGGGCGGTTCTGTTCAGGGTGTTTTCAGGAACTGTGGTTTTGGTTTTCCCTGGCCTTCCTCTTCTACCTTATTGACTGCCAATGGTTTACTTTCTCTGGTTTCTGGGCTTTACATACACGCACTTTGGATAAGGATAGTTTTTATGGTTCTTTATGACAGAATTGTTTTGTTACACTGCTTACTGTCTTTGCCATTTCAGCCGCCCAGACGTGAAGCTCACGTCTGGGCAGCTGCGCTCTCCCGCGCGCTCCTGCGCACGATCGCGGGCGCGCCCCCCGTGTCCCTGCGGTGTCCCCCGGTAGCCCTGGCATCAGTGAAAGGGAACATGGTTCCCGATCACCTATCCCTGTCCCCGCAGAAAAACCGAAGTGCTCACCCGTGAGGCTTCGGCTCTTCTGCCCGGCAAAATTTCCGCATCCCCCTTGTACTTCCGCATAGCGAGAAGTACAAGGAGGGAAACCAAAAATGAAGGTGGCCATCTTGTGGCCAAATAGTAAAACTACATCAACACATTTTTTACATTACAATTTACACATCTAACAAAATTAAAAAATAACTGTTTGTCTCCACCTCCTCCTCCTCCACCTCCTCCTCCTCCTCCTCCTCCTCCATCCCATCCTCCTCCTCCTCCATCCCATCCTCCTCCATCCCATCCCATCCCATCCTCCTCCATCCTCCTCCATCCAATCCCATCCATCCTCTTATATCATCCTGTAGGGAATTGCAGTTTTTCAAAACAGCTTACATACCATAGCTGGGATTAGAACCCAGGACTCAATCCCAGCTATGGTATGTGAGCTGGCTTTTCAAAAAGTGCAAATCCTTAATCATGCTACTTTTTCTATTGAATTGATCATAATGGTAGTATGGTTTATGCTAGGCCAGCTTTAGCATGTAGTGTGGCTGATGGTCTAGTGGGTAAGACAGATACCTACTACACACTGAGACCTGGGTTCTAATCCCAGCTATGGTATGTAAACTGTTTTGAAAAACTGCAATTCCCTACAGGATGAGAGAGAGAGAGAGAGGAGAGAGGAGAGAGGAGAGAGGAGAGAGGAGAGAGAGAGAGAGAGAGAGAGAGAGAGAGAGAGAGAGAGAGAGAGAGAGAGAGAGAGAGAGAGAGAGAGAGAGAGAGAGAGAGAGAGAGAGAGAGAGAGAGAGAGAGAGAGAGAGAGAGAGAGAGAGAGAGAGAGAGAGAGAGAGAGAGAGAGAGAGAGAGAGAGAACAATGTGTTAAGGATTACTACTATTCAAAGCATCTATAGAAGGGATTATTACCAACACAGGATCAATAGAGAGCTGATACTGTGATAGAGGGTGGACCCTTCGGGGCCCCTCTGGCTCAAGGGCCCCGATGCGGTCGCTACCTCTGCGCCCCCTATTGCTGCCACTGCTGGCTATCTATACTGGGGACACCTATAGACTTAGCTACCTATTCTGGGGACACCTATAGTCCTGGCTACCTATTCTGGGGACACCTATAGACCTAGCTATCTAAACTGGGGAAATCCATAGACCTGGTTATCTATTCTGGGGACACCTATAGACCTGGATACCTGTACGGGGAACACCAGTACACCTGGTTACTTCCACTGGGGATACCTTTTGACCTAGTTACCTATACTGTGGGCACCTATTTTGGGGGAACTGCTGCCAGATTAACTATTTTTGGGGAACAGCTGCTGCCAGATTAAGTGTATTTTTGGGGAACCGCTGCCAGATTATGTATAATGGGGGAACTGCTGCTTCCAGATTATTTGTATTTTGGGGTAACCGCTGCTGCCAGGTTACATGTATTTTTGGGATCCGCTGCCAGATTACGCATATTTTGGGGAGCCGCTGCCAAATTATGTGTATGTTAGGGAAACTGCTGCTGCCAGATTACGTCTATTTTGGGGGAACGACTACCATATTATCTGTATTTTGGAGGAACCGCTGCCAAATGGCATGAATTTTTGGTGAAATGCTGTCAGATTACATGTATTTTGCGGGGAAACACTATGGCAGAGTTCAAACTTCCCCGGCACCGGCAGACCGTTTACACCACTGCTAAGGTCATGTATATTTTGCCCCACCCATGACCACGCCCACATTTTTTGCATGGCCACACCCGTTTTTGGCCCGGGTTTTTTTATCAGTTTAAAATATCTGTAGTCAGTAAATTATTATATCTTAGTCTGTAAAAATATAACGTTAAAGGTGGGATTATGGGGGCCCCATAATCTCCTATTGCCCGGGGGCCCAATGAGTTGTCAGTCCGCCCCTGGCCCTGGCTTTATGTTTAGAGTCATTGTCCTGCTGGAAGTTGAAACTCCGCCCCAGTCTCAAGTCTTTTGCAGTCTCCAAGAGGTTTTCTTCCAAGTTTGCCCCTGTATTTGGCTCCATCCATCTTCCCATCAACTCTGACCAGCTTCCCTGTCCCTGCTGAAGAGATGCACCCCCAGAGCATGATGCTGCCACCATCATATTTGACAGTGGAGATGGTGTGTTCAGAGTGATGTACAGTGTTAGTTTTTTGCCACACATAGTGTTTTGCATTTTAGCCAAAAAGTTCCATTTTGATCTCATCTGACCAGAGCACCTTCTTCCACATGTTTGCTGTGTCCCCCACATGGCTTGTGGCAAACTACAAACGGGACTTCTTATGCTTTCTGTTAACAATGGCTTTCTTCTCGCCACTCTTCCATAAAGGCCAACTTTCTACAGCGCATGACTAATAGTTGTCCTATGGACTGATTCCCCCACCTGAGCTGTAGATCTCTGCAGCTCGTCCAGAGTCACCATGGGCCTCTTGACTGCATTTCTGATCAGCGCTCTCCTCGTTCGGCCTGTGAGTTTAGGTGGATGGCCTTGTCTTGGTAGGTTTACAGTTGTGCCATACTCCTTCCATTTCTGAATGATCGCTTGAACAGTGCTCCGTGGGATGTTCAAGGCTTTGGAAATCTTTTTGTAGCCTAAGCCTGCTTTCAATTTCTCAATAACTTTATCCCTGGCCTGTCTGGTGTGTTCTTTGGACTTCATGGTGTTGTTGCTCCCAATATTCTCTTAGACAACCTCTGAGGCCCTCACAGAGCAGCTGTAGATGTACTGACATTAGATTACACACAGGTGTACTCTATTTAGTCATTAGCACTCATCAGGCAATGTCTATGGGCAACTGACTGCACTCAGACCAAAGGGGGCCGAATAACTATGCGCACCCCACTTTGCAGTTATTGATTTTTAAAAAATGTTTGGAATCATGTATGATTTTCGTTCCACTTCTCACATGTACACCACTTTGTGTTGGTCTTTCATGTGATTCATGTTTGTGGCAGTAATGTGACAAAATGTGGAAAACTTCAAGGGGGCCGAATACTTTTGCAAACCACTGTATCTATCTGTCTGTCTTTCCTCCTGTAGAAGCTGATCTGTATTGTCTTTCCCCTTTAAAGTGGGCCTGAACTCTTGCACAAGACAGAAGGAAAACAAATAGAAATGCACCCTGTATGTATTTTGAGAGTTTAGCGTGTCTAATCCCCCCTCCCCTTATCTGTGACAAATCAGAACTGTAATTTGATCTCTCAGCTGCATCAGCTGGCTGCCTCGGCAGCGCAGCTGATTTGTAAACACAGGATGTTAATATTGTCTGCTTCCATGAAAGCAGAAAGTAGTCACACTGCAGATTTATTGCAGGATTTATATCAGTTGTAACAGAGAAATGTTTTGTTTCTTAAAGAGACTCTGTAACAAAAAAAAAGTTCCCCTGTGGGTACTCACCTCGGGAGGGGGAAGCCTCAGGGTCCCAATGAAGCTTCCCCCTCCCCTGTAGCTGCAGGCAGTCCAGCGCTGGCTCCCCTGAAGTCTCCTGCAATCCTCCCCGACAAGCCTGACAAGCGCTGATATATTTACCTTCCCGGCTCCAGCGGGGGCGCTGTTGCGGCTCTCAGCACGGAGATAGGCGGAAATAGCCGATCTCTGTCGGGTCCGCTCTACTACATGGGAGAAGGAGACTTGCAGGAGACTTGCGCCTGTGCAGTAGAGCGGCCCGACAGCGATCAGTTATTTCCGCCTATCTCCGAGCGGAGAGCCGATACTGCGCCTGCGCTGGAGCCGGGAAGGTAAATATTTACATCCCCGCTGTTCGGAGGGCCAGAGCAAGACCACCGTGGGACACAGGAGGATGGGGGAAGCCTCAATAGGATCCTGGAGGCTTCACCCACCCGAGGTGAGTACCCCCCAGGGGAGGTTTTTTTTGTTACAGGTTTTCTTTAAAGGTTATTTATTATGCTGCTACTTATTTTTTAGAGCAGAGAGGAAGTTCTGAGTTCAGGTCCTCTTTAATGCTGTGAAGTCTCGGCGATCACGCTGGCAGAATAAATACATTGCTATTCTCAGATGGCCGCAGTCACAGGGCTTCCCATTTCCATTGGTAGGCTCCAATTACATTTAAATGAATGTGAAATCAATTCAGAATGAATGGTATTGAGGCTGTAAGTGCTATCAGCTTCAGAGCAATGCATTATCTCTGGCCGATGCAATCATCCTGCGGTCATTTAATAAAAAGCTATTTGTACAGACAAGCTGTGTGGCCGAGCCATTAAACCAAAGTCATCGAATAAATAAAGAATTGCTACGCGGGAGGGATCTGCATTTCTTCCCATAACCGAGTGCTTCTCATCCGCCATGTCTAGCAAATAAACACATTGTTGCTGGCTATGGCCATTGGGAGGATCATGTGACCAGTAGCCATTGATGATAGGCTGCAGAGTTTTCCCCACCCCCTACTTTCTCTGTGTGCGCGCGCCACAACCGCCGCGCTAAGCGCTTGCTCTGCCGCTATTACTGAAAAGAAAGGCGCTTGTGCAGAGAGTAAAACTATTTTATAAGCCTTCACATTAGGTGGAAGGATGTTTGTTTCTGGTCTTGGACAATAATCCGGCCTCAGCCTATTATACGGTGTGTGTACAGCAGCCACCAACCACCGCCCGGCAAGCGATCCGCCAGGCGTATTAACTTGGCTGAGCGAAGACTGATAGCTTTGTGCTTTCCGCTCATCCCGCCTGACATGTGACGTTGTTTGTACAGCCTAGTCGTGTCCCTCACACAAGCATTGTCTTCAGTCTAGCTATGACCACATCCAAGTACTGTCCACAGCCTAGCCATGTTCCCACACAGATATTGTCCCCAGCCTAGCCACATTCACATACAAGTATTGTCCACAGCCTAGCCCTGACCACATACAAGTATTGTCCACAGCCTAGCCCTGACCACATACAAGTATTGTCCACAGCCTAGCCCTGACCACATACAAGTATTGTCCACAGCCTAGCCCTGACAACATACAAGTGTTGTTCACAGCCTAGCCCTGGCCACATACAAGTATTGTCCACAGCCTAGCCCTGACCACATACAAGTATTGTCCACAGCCTAGCCCTGACCACATACAAGTATTGTCCACAGTCTAGCCCTGACCACATACAAGTATTGTCCACAGCCTAGCCCTGACCACATACAAGTATTGTCCACAGCCTAGCCCTGACCACATACAAGTATTATCCACAGCCTAGCCCTGACCACATACAAGTATTGTCCACAGCCTAGCCCTGACCACATACAAGTATTGTCCACAGCCTAGCCCTGACCACATACAAGTATTGTCCACAGCCTAGCCCTGACCACATACAAGTATTGTCCACAGCCTAGCCCTGACCACATACAAGTATTGTCCACAGCCTAGCCCTTACCACATACAAGTATTGTCCACAGCCTAGCCCTGACCACATACAAGTATTGTCCACAGCCTAGCCCTGACCACATACAAGTATTGTCCACAGCCTAGCCCTGACCACATACAAGTATTGTCCACAGCCTAGCCCTGACCACATACAAGTATTGTCCACAGCCTAGCCCTGACCACATACAAGTATTATCCACAGCCTAGCCCTGACCACATACAAGTATTGTCCACAGCCTAGCCCTGACCACATACAAGTATTGTCCACAGCCTAGCCCTTACCACATACAAGTATTGTCCACAGCCTAGCCCTGACCACATACAAGTGTTGTCCACAGCCTAGCCCTGACCACATACAAGTATTATCCACAGCCTAGCCCTGACCACATACAAGTATTGTCCACAGCCTAGCCCTGACCACATACAAGTATTGTCCACAGCCTAGCCCTGACCACATACAAGTATTGTCCACAGCCTAGCCCTGACCACATACAAGTGTTGTCCACAGCCTAGCCCTGACCACATACAAGTATTGTAGAAGATGTCGTGACAGCACTCCTCTTTATATCTGAAAAGCTAAGCAGAAAAGCTCCACATAGTGTATTACTGTAGACTCATATTGCAGATAACACACATGCCACCCAAACGTGCAACAAGTGATTCACTGTGCTCCACTCTCAGTGCTATAGCAAGCACCCCTCCAATAAATATAGCAGCTCTTTAAACTTAACTTTAAAACAACGACCTCCACAGCTCCATTTCTCGAAAAAGTATAAATCCAGTATTTATTGCACAATCCACATGTAAAAGCAGATAAAACAATATAGCGTAATACAGCCTTATTCAGTCAGTAACAGGGCCTGCGCAATACAGCTCCGGAGCCAGGAGCGTCTGACGTCACTGGGCAGAGGGGAATTCGCGCACTGAGAGGAACTTGGAAGGCGGAGGCTCGAGACTGTAATGCTCGATCAGCGTCAATATCATCTAACTCAAGTGAGTGCGTTGTATTGCGCAGGCCCTGTTACTGACTGAATAAGGCTGTATTACACTATATTGTTTTATCTGCTTTTACATGTGGATTGTGCAATAAATACTGTTTTGGAGATGTGGAGGTGTGGAGGTTGTTGTTTTAAAGTTTGCCACTGTAAAGGTGGCCACACACCATACAATTTTTTAAATATCTGTTCAATTTAAGAATTGCAATCAATTTTTGTGACTGATTGTAACATTTCAAAAATATGACCAATGTACCCCACACCTATGTTCAATTTTTCCCCAATTATGATAAAAATGATTGGAAACTCAGAGAAAATTGCTACGGTGTGTATATAAATAAATTAACAATCCAACACACACCATACAATCTTTACTAGAGATTGAAGAGAAATATCTGGCATTCCGGATCGATTTAAATAAAAAAAAACTGGAAATCCGATCGGATTTTTCAGTCGAATGAAAAAAAAAAAGCTTTCGTTTTTTTTCGAGAGATACGATCGTTTTTATTGAATTACTGTAAAATCGGATCATTTTATTGTATCGTGTGTGGCCACCTTAAGGCTACGCGCTAGACATACCTGGACTTTGAGGTGGTGTCCATCTGGTGAGCTGCTATATTGGAGGGGTGCTTGCTATATCACTGAGAGTGGAGCTGTTCTGTTTAGCTTTTCAGATATGAAGAGGAGCACTGTCACAACATCTTCTACACGTTTATATGGGTTTGTGGTAGCGAATACTCACTGCTAAAATTGGACTTACTTTTGTTGCTGTATAAAAAGGCAGGCGCAGTTTGCTTAAAGACTATAAGTATTGTCCACAGCCTAGCCCTGACCACATACAAGTATGATCTACCACTGGTACGTCCAAGGTGCATGACTTTACATTTATCAACATTAAATTTCATCTGCCAGGTGCCTGCCCATATGGCCATGCAAGGTCCTGTTGTAATATGTCACTATCAGCCTTTGTGTTGATAATTCTGCATAATTTTGTATCATCAGCAAAGATGGCTACATCTACTAGATCATTATACTGCGTCCACCTACCTATCTAACCTATACTGGGGGCACCTACCTATCTAACCTATACTGGGGGCACCTACCTATCTAACCTATACTGGGGGCAACTATACTAGCTAACCTATACTAGGGAAACCTACCTATCTAACCTATACTGGGGGCAACTATGCTGGCTACCTATATTGGAGGCACCTACATATCTAACCTATACTGGAGGCACCTACCTATCTAACCTATACGAGGGGGGCAACTATACAGGCGACCTATAGCTGGCTACCTATACTGGGGGCAGCTAGACCTGGCTAATCTATACTGCAGACACCTATATCTCTCTTCACGTGGGGGATGCATTTTACGCCCTCGCCCTGGGTGCAATTTAGCCTAGAAACTGCTAGTATTTGGCTCCACCCACATAGTGTTTTGGCCACACCCGTTTGGTAGTGTGGCAACCTATTTTTTTCGCCCTTCATGGATGGGGGCCTCAAGTTATGGGCTGCTTGGGGCCACCAAAACCTGAGCTGCTCCCCTGCCAGCTCTCAGCATTCCACTGACAAGATCTTACTTAAGTCGGGGGCACCATTAGCTACTTAATACTGAGGGTACCTCTGGCTACCTAATGCTAGGGGACACCTGTAGCTATGATGGACAAGGGAGAAGTGACAGTTGGGCCAGACAGCACACTTGTAGTCAGAGCAGGGACAAGGTCCTTCAGCACCCAAGGCTGATGCACCAAAGTGCGCCCCTCCATCCCTCCCACCCCAGCTATCACACACTGATTGCTATTAGACTAACAGGTGCCACAGGGCCCACAACCTCCCCAACACCTTAATATCTAGTTATCTGGCTTGCAGTCACTGCTATGTATCCCCTTTTCTTATTTCTTTCTGCTTCATACACAATTAGGAATGACAGCTGAATGAATTGTGCGCCCCCTCCTACACTGCGCCCTGAGGCTGGAGCCTCTCCAGCCTATGCCTCGGCCCGGTCCTGCTTGTAGTGGTTTGGAGGTGGTTTGTAGGTTCATGAAGGGCAAAGTCTAGAGTGCCAGGACATCTATGCCTATAGGCTCCTGTGAGGTAAATCCGGGCCTGCCTACCTGGCTATGATTCTCCGATAAACATTGTCCCCAGCCTGGCCAAGCCTCCCCCCAAAGAGCTGACCCCCATCTGGCCATGTCCTGAAATAAGCATTGCCCCTAGCGTGGACTCCCCCGTAGATTTTATGACGTTCCTGAGCTCAGGTGCAATTTAATATCATTATTTTCATAGATTCCTATCGTTTTTTCTCTAGATTCAGCATCGTCCCTTTAGCAAACCCCCCGATCCCGGCCCCAGCTGCGCCGTGGCCTAATCCCAGTAATAAACGTTCTGTTTGATCGGTCCAGATCTGAGCGGAGTGACTCCAAGCCAAACATTCCCCTAATGGCACAGAGGAGGCCTGTTTTTTTCCACTGCCATTGAAATATTAAATGCAAAAAATCAGTCAAGACAGGAGGTGATCTTTTATTCAACGGAGAGAAAAAAGGGCTTACAAATAGGAGAGCTTTTGTACGGCGGAAAAGCTAATGACAGCCGAGCTCTTTATTGAAAGATTTCCCTTCCACTGTGCGGAGTTTCCACTCACCTCCTTTTTACCTCATTTTCGCTTGGATTGCGCACACAGCTTCAGACCCCGGCGCAGAGGAACGAGAATCTGAGCCGGCCAGCCGCGTCTTGATTAAAGATTAACTGAACCCAAAATTGAGGTTGTTAAATCCTGAAAGCACGCGTGTTGTTCAAAGCAAATTATAAGTAGTAAACTTTTGACATTGCATTTTTCGTATTTTAAAAGATCTGTTTTATGGCCTGGCTTGCGTGCAGCGATCCACTTATCCGTACGGTTTATGGGATCCCTACACTGGCTGAGTTACTGTTCAAAATGTGCAATTTCGCTTCCTGAGATCTACGTGTCTACCATAGCCAGGGCCGTTCATAAGGCAGTTTAGCTAGGTGCTTAGGGCCTGATGGTTGCCTAGGGGCCTGGCTTGCATCTTTACTGACTAACCTCCCTCTTTATCTTACCTTATCAAAGATGCCAGTTGACCAACAGTGGGGCCCAAATTTGGCATCTTGCCTAGGGCCCCACTCTCTGACTAAAGCGGGCTGTGCCAGCCTAGAGATGAGAATTTTAGGCCTTCTGGTTCTGGGCTCACCTATGTCTGGACCTTCGGGTCAGGCCCCTGCAAATTATTCTCACAGTTTACATTTTACAAAGATTAAAATTTTAGGCTGTAATATAGCTGTGAATCCATGAAGATTTCAGCACCGTTGTTGGTGGTGAGGATCTAAGGGGGACATTTATCAAGAGTGTCTGAGACAAAATATTGGTAGGTTTTTAGAAATCCATGCCGAACTGTCTCAGACATCCTAAGAAATCACTAAATAGTGCAGATTCCTTCTAAAGCTGTTGTAAAATAGGAGGAGCTAGGAGGAGTCTCTCAGACAGTGCAGTGTGTGAGGGGAATTGCTGTTGCTGAGGTAACCAACACACCTGCTGTATTGATAGCAGCAAACTGTGAGGAGGAATTCAGCAGGGGGGAGGAGCACATCACAAATAATGTCTAGCCTGCACTCTGTAATCATGTCTAGCCTGCAGTTCTATCTACATCTGTAGAACTGCTATCAAGCACTTCTTAATCTGCGCCAGTTTAGGGATGGATTTGCACTTCTCTTAACTGTAGTACAGCTCTAGAAATTCATGCTAAATTGCCACTATTACCTAGAATTTAAGAAGGTTCTTATTATCATGCAGAACTGTTCTCCCTGCTGTTTAGAACAGATTAAGAAGAAAAAACTGTCAGTAATGCATTGATAAATCTCCACCTATGTGTCTAAGAGGATCAGTACCACTGAGGACTATATATTCCTGAGCAAAGCCAGACTGAATGCTCAGTCGGGGATTTTATCAGGGCTGAGAACAAGCAGGCTGAGCAGTGATGGATGAAACAGAGAGCAGGGTAGGTGTTTTCTCTAATGTTCCCACTGATGGTGGTGGTGAGGATCTAAGGGGGACATTTATTGAGAGTGTCTTATTAGTATTTTTTAGTAGTTTTTAGAAATCCATGCAGAACTGTCTCAGGCAGCCTAAGAAATCATTAGATAGTGCAGATTCCTTCTAAAGCTGTTGTAAAATAGGAGGAGCTAGACAGTGCAGAGTGTGAGGGATATTCCTGTTGCTGAGGTAACCAACACACCGGATGTATTGATAGCAGCAGGCTCTGAGGAGGAATTCAGCAGGTGGGAGGAGCACATCACAAATCATGTCTAGCCTGCACTCTGCAATCATGTCTAGCCTGCAGTTCTACATCTGTAGAACTGCTATCAAGCACTTCTTAATCTGTGCCACTTTAGGGATGGATTTGCACTTCTCTTAACTGTAGTGCAGCTCTAGAAATTCATACTAAATTGCCACTATTACCTAGAATTTAAGAAGGTTTGTAACGAGCGCAGCCGCGGCGGACTGCATCGCCACCGCGGCTGCTTCAGGGCCCCTCTCCGTCTCTCCGGCGTCTAGGACGCTGGGGACGGAACTATCTTTCCCCTGCAAGGTCGCTGTCTCGCGCGGGCGCGTGTGTAGACAGGACCTTTATCAGAGGAGAAGGCTCGTCAGCTGACCTGCTGGCCAGCTGACATCAGAGGAGACTCACGGCACCCGGATTGGCTGCAGCAGGGGGCGTGCCAGTGAGGTCTCCTCTGCTTCTTAAGCCTTCGGGCTTCAGTCTGGCGCTGTCTGTTGTCGTGAATGCTTGCAAGTTAGCGCTCAGACCTTAGACTAGATCCCAGGTGTTGATGCTAAGGATTTCACACCTAGTCTAGGATATTGCTTTATTGTTACTGTTTATTTGTTAGACTAGTTCCCGGGTGTTGATGCCAAGGACTTCACACCTAGACTAGGATATTGCCTATTGTATTGATCTCCTGTGTATGACTCTTAGCTATTCCTCTGACTCTGATCCTGCTTTCCGATCCTGTACCTTTGCCTATCTGCCTTGTTAGTTGCTGATGCTGAACCTTTGCCTGATTACCGACTACTCTCTTGTCTTGCGATTCTGTACCGATACTTACCTCTCTGTTACCGAAACTTGCCTGTCAGACCACTCTGCTCACCAGTGGGCCCTCGCCACTGGTGAGGTTCTAGCTTCACCAGCGCCACTGGTGAAGTTATTCTTTAGTGCAGTCCTGGTTGTGTCTCATAGGCTGCAATACAGTCTGAGTCACCAGGCTGCAGTACAGTCTGAATCGCCTACTCCTTAGGCGACCGTTAGTTACGGCATTGTCTGTGCCTCCTGCTCCTAGGCTGCAGTACGGTCTGAGCCGCCTACTCCTTAGGCGACCATGAGTTACAGCTTTTCCTGTACCTCCTGCTCCTAGGCCGCAGTGCAGTCTGAATCGCCTACTCCTTAGGCGACCGTTAGTTACAGCATTGTCTGTGCCTCCTGCTCCTAGGCTGCAGTACGGTCTGAGCCGCCTACTCCTTAGGCGACCATTAGTTACAGCTTTGTCTGTACCTCCTGCTCCTAGGCCGCAGTGCAGTCTGAATCGCCTACTTCTCGGGTGATCATTAGTGTAGTACTGTTGGTGTCTCCTGACGTCTTGGCTGCAGTACAGTCTGAGTCACCCGCACCTCGGGAGAATCTATCCCAGTTTCAGTATCCCCAGCTTGCTGGAGTTGGTACTTTATTATACGGGCGGTCAGTGTATCTTTTGTACCTCACCAGCATCACTGGTGAGGTCTTGCCAAATTACAAGGTTACCATATCCGTTAGTGTGTTCACAGAGCCCGTATTTAGTACGGCTGTGTAGCTAGTGTCAGCCAGCACCTCTGCAGGGGCCTAGCCTAGGTGGCTCTGAGGCTCATCAGCTCCACTGATGAGCACTAGTTATTTATTCATTATCCTCACCAGCCCCACTGGTGAGGTGTTGCCTGGTGATTGAGGGGACCTTCCCAGCTTCTCTGGAAGGTTTAGCCAAAACCATCTGGGTCACTAGTATCACCTTTCCAGCTCCCCTGGAAAGGTCTGGCGTAGCTTTTTTTGCTACCTGTTAACTAGTTCCTTGCCAGCTCCTCTGGTGATGAGAACTAGTCAGTCCGTTCCTGTAGTCGCCTGGTAGATATTCCAGGCCATCTGGTTAAAGCTCTGTTAGTATCTGTTTGATTGGTTCTTGTCTCGCGCCAGCACCCCTGGTAGAGACCAGCTACTACCTCTGTAATTTCTGTCTGTACCTTTCCCAGCCTCACTGGGGAGGTTCTGGTCGAATCTGTCTTGTTAAAGATCTGATAAAACTATTAAAGTTACGGTTGCACCAAACACTACATTCTCAGCTCTAGGGGTTGCTATACTGGTATTATTGGTGATTCTGCAGATCACACATAATCGGGTATAGCGTCCGCATTGTTGGTGATTCTGCAGATCACCAAATAATCAGACATCTGAGTGGCGACACTAAATCGTCACAAGGTTCTTATTATCATGCAGAACTGTTCTCCCTGCTGGTTAGAACAGATTAAGAAGAAAAAACTGTCAGTAATGCATTGATAAATCTCCACCTAAGTCTCTAAGAGGATCAGTACCACTGAGGACTATATATTCCTGAGCAAAGCCAGACTGAATGCTCAGTCGGGGATTTTATCAGGGCTGCTAACAAGCAGGCTGAGCAGTGATGGATGAAACAGAGAGCAGGGTAGGTGTTTTCTCTAATGTTCCCACTGATATATATGGTAAAATACATGCGGCCCTCACCCTCAGCACTGGTAGAATCATGTCAAGCTACAGAATGATCACATGACCTCTCAGCTGACAGTTGGCTTGGGTCACATGATCTCTCAGCACCTGCCACTCAGTCTTCTATAAAGAATGAATACACACTTGTGTTATGACCAGTTTTCAGAAGTTGCCTTTTGGCAGCCTGAGTTTTGTGTCTTTAAAACGTTAATTTTGAAGCAGGGAGATATCAAAAAATGATACAGTTAGCATTGTTCCTCCTCTCTCTCTGTAATGTGCTTAATTGCATGATTGATGATTCTGGCACACTTTCAGAATGGCTGGACATGTAGCTCATTAATTTGAAGGAGTCGGGAAACGTGCTAAAATGTGACAGGAAGAAGTGGCTCATAGATGTCCCATTCAGCATCACAAACATCATGAGATGTATCCAAACCAATATGGCTGACACCATGACCATTGCAGCATGTCTGATGTTATCTTCACTCCAATAGAATCATGGTCACTCTATGGACGGCATTATGGCCACAGAAGTATGACTGGCATTATGGCTACACATGTATGGCTGGCATTATGGCCACTCAAGTATGGCTGGCATCATGGCCACTCACATATGGCTGGCATCATGGCCACTCAAGTATGGCTGGCATCATGGCCACTCAAGTATGGCTGGCATCATGGCCACACAAGTATGGCTGGCATTATGGCCACACAAGTATGGCTGGCATCATGGCCACTCAAGTATGGCTGGCATTATGGCCACACAAGTATGACTGGCATTATGGCTACACATGTATGGCAGGCATTATGGCCACACAAGTATGGCTGGCATCATGGCCACTCAAGTATGACTGGCATTATGGCTACACATGTATGGCTGGCATCATGGCCACTCACGTATGGCTGGCATCATGGCCACTCAAGTATGGCTGGCATCATGGCCACTCAAGTATGGCTGGCATCATGGCCACTCACATATGGCTGGCATCATGGCCACAAGTATGGCTGGCATCATAGCCATTCAAGTATGGCTGGCATCATGGCCACTCAAGTATAGCTGGCATCATGGCCACACAAGTATGGCTGGCATCATGGCCACTCAAGTATGGCTGGCATCATGGCCACTCAAGTATGGCTGGCATCATGGCCACTCAAGTATGGCTGGCATCATGGCCACTCACATATGGCTGGCATCATGGCCACACAAGTATGGCTGGCATCATAGCCATTCAAGTATGGCTGGCATCATGGCCACTCAAGTATGGCTGGCATCATGGCCACACAAGTATGGCTGGCATCATGGCCACTCAAGTATAGCTGGCATCATGGCCACTCAAGTATAGCTGGCATCATGGCCACTCAAGTATAGCTGGCATCATGGCCACTCAAGTATAGCTGGCATCATGGCCACTCAAGTATGGCTGGCATCATGGCCACACAAGTATGGCTGGCATTATGGCCACACAAGTATGGCTGGCATTATGGTCACACTATGGCCGGCATTATGGCCACACAAGTATGGCTGGCATCATGGCCACTCAAGTATGGCTGGCATTATGGCCACACAACTATGGCTGGAATTAAGGCTACACAAGTATGGCTGGCATTATGGCCACACAAGTGCGGCTGGCATTATGACCACACACACACATAAGTATGGGTGGCATCATGGCCTCTCAAAGTAGTTATGGTTTGGAACCAGGAAGAAGCTATTATTTTGGTGGAGGTTAAGGTTACACAACTGGAGGGAATTATTGTGGGGGAGGTTAGGGGGAGGCATCAGGAAAACGGTCAACTTTTGAGGTGAAGGTTAAGATTATGCATCAGGAAGGGGGTCAACCTTTAGGGCTTGTTTCCACTATAGCGAATCCGCATGCGGCGCCGACATGCGGATTCGCTTGGTACATTGAAGTGGCCGGGGCTGTTTCCATATGTGCTGCGTGCGGGAGCGATTTGGCGGCGGGCCAAATCTGCACGACGGGACCCACAGAATTCGCCTGCGTCGGGAATCCATGCGAATCGCCGCTAATGTATTTAATAGGAAAAACGCATGCGTTTTTTACATGCATTTTTACCCGCGATTCGCGTGCGATTTCGCACCTTTTTCAATGTTATTTTGCCCTGGCAGAGTCATGGTTAATTTCGCATGGCACCCTGCCATGCGAAATCACACGCGAAATCGCGGGTAAAAACGCATGCGGAAACGCATCCGCATGCGTTTTTACAAGCGTCGGGATGCCGGCGAAATCGCGTCGCAACAGTGGAAACGGGCCCTTAGAGTAAAGTTTAGGGTAAGGCAGATAGAGGGGGCTAATGTAAAGAAGAAAGTTACGTTTAGGTGTCAGGAACGGATCAGTGAATAATGGCGCACAGCGCCTATGCATATAAATGGCGCCACATTAAAAAGATACGCTTATCGCTATTTATCGTTAGTACTGCATAATAATGGCGCACAGGGAAAAAAGCAGAAAAACGGCACACACTAACGTTATTTATCAATAGTGGCACACACTAACGTTATTTATCAATAGTGGCACACACTAACGTTATTTATCAATAGCCCCCTACATAAGCCAAAGTGCAGACGTTATTTAACTGCAAAATGGTGAATGGATTTCATGTGACACTGTCAAGGTTAGGGTTAGGCACCATCAGGGGGGTGGTTAGGGTTAGACACCACCAGAGGGGTCTTAGGGTTAGGCACCACCAGGGGGGTCTTAGGGTTAGGCACCACCAGGGGGGTCTTAGGGTTAGGCACCACCAGGGGGGTCTTAGGGTTAGGGATAGGTAAAGGGAGGGTTCTGTGTGAGAGTAGGGTTAGGTATAGTTACAGTACAATATACACCACCAGGGGGGTGGTTAGGGTTAGGCACCACCAGGGGGGGTGGTTAGGGTTAGGCACCACCAGGGGGGTGGTTAGGGTTAGGCACCACCAGGGGGGGGGGGGGTTAGGGTTAGGCACCACCAGGGGGGTGGTTAGGGTTAGGCACCACCAGGGGGGGGGGGGGGGGGTTAGGGTTAGGCACCACCAGGGGGGTGGTTAGGGTTAGGCACCACCAGGGGGGTTTATGGGTTAGGGGTAGGTACAGAGAGGGTTCTGTGTGTTAACGCTAAATAACAATAAAGCCTTAACGCTAAATAACAATAAGGCTTTAACGTTAAATAGCGATAAGCGGCAAACGGATTAGCGGCAACACCGTGCGCCATTATTCTCAGGCGCCATTTTCAGATGTAAGCGTTAGGAAGGGGCTTTATGCAAAGAAGCTAGTGTGGTCCTCAAGAAAGGGGTGTGTTAAAACCACCCAAAATTGCATCACACACCTGAAGTACAGAGGGGTTGTCATTTTACCGACATCATGTGACAGTTGTACCGGTGCTGAACCCATAACGTACTACGCTTCTACACAACACCCTGAGGAAGACACTGGGGCAAGACAAGGGTAATAAATCTTCTGATGTCACCGTGGTTGCTATGTTGATAAACTGTCTGTGTTTTGCTGCATGAGGTCATTTCTCGGGTAAGTTAGTCTCCTGTCCTCGGCTGTCTCACCTTCCTGTAGGTGTTGCTGGTTCCTCCACACACCGCAGGTTCCCTGAGTGACGGTTGACTAACTGTCACGTCGTATTCAGTGATTCACACTTTTATGGTATGAGAAAACTTTGAGTCAGAAAGGGAAATTCTTTCAGTTTCAGCGATTTCTAGCTTCAGTTTACTCACTTTTTATAGACTCGAGGTGCACACAGACAAGTGTTAAAGAGGAACTCCAGTGAAAATAATGTAATAAAAAAGTGCTTCATTTTTACAATAATTATGTAAAAATAATTTAGTCAGTGTTTGCTCATTGTAAAATCTTTCCTCTCCCTGATTTACATTCCGACATTTATCACATGGTGACATTTTTACTGTGGGCAGGTTATGTAGCTGCTGCTAGCTGTTTTGGCAGTTGGAGACAGCTGTAAACAGCTATTTCCCATTAAAATGTAACAAGGTTCACAGACAGGAAACTGCCAAGAGTACCCCGGTCCTCAGAGCTTCTTGTGGGAGGGGTTTCACCACAATATCAGTCATACAGCGCCCCCTGATGTTCTGTTTGTGAAAAGCAATAGATTTCTCATGTAAAAGGGGGTATCAGCTACTGATTGGGATAAAGTTAAATTCTTGGTTGGAGTTTCTCTTTAATGACAGGTTAAAGAGGACCTGTAGTGAAAATAAGATAGTGAATAAAATTGCTTTACAATATTGTAAAATATTTCCTCCCCCTGATTTACATCTGACATTTATCAAAGGTGGTGACAACTTTAGTCCTGTCAGGGGATCTCTGCAGAATGTTCGTTTACTAAGAGTTCCGCAGCTAGTACAGAATACAAGGTGGGGGGATTCCACATAACTAAACAGCCTAGGCTAAACATCACTGGGAGGGCATTGTTACATACCAATATATAGATATAGGAAGTGTTTCTGATGCTGAAACCAGGATACTTACCGTAAAGATGGGTATCCTGTATAATTTATTGCATTCTACTATACATCACTACAGGGCCTCTTTAAAGAGAACCTGAACTAAAAAGTCAAAATAACCATACACAGGTCATACTTACCTCCTGTGTAGTCTACTTATCAATCTCTTTTTCCTCTCCTGCATCCCATTTGTCCACTGTGATCAATGGAATTCTCCATCCTCCATTTAAAAAATGGCCATTACCCCCTAACAGCTTCCTGGTCAGCACACTGTTACACTGTAATTTCGCCCACCTGAGCCATAGGGAAACATGGACATTACCTTGCACATTCAGTTGTAACTGACAGCGGCTGATCTATAACTGACAGCAACTGGTATATTTCAGTTCTCACAAAATATTGTCAGAACTGGAAGGGATCACTGTAAGAAGAAAATGGTGAGCTTCTGAGAGGAACTGACGGTGAGGTTAGTATGTAATATTCATTTGCAGCTACATCATGTGTTCATTTTAAATAATTTTACTCACTTCAGGTTCCCTTTAAGAATGATGCTGCCCTGATTGGATGGTCAGCTACTGCAAAGTAACCCCTTCTTTTCTATGGAGAGGTGAGGAGGTTGGGTCAAGCAGGGAAGCGCTCCATGCATACTGGCTCTACGTTCTCTGGCACTCTTATTGGCCCGAGGAAGCGGGCTTAGACCCATGAAACGCGTTGCCTGTGCAAAAAGAAAATTCTCTTTTTTCCTATGAGAATGTCCTTAATGAAGTAAGCCACCTCATTTATCGTTTTTACTGTTGTTTTTAACTCAGTTTTATAAGCCCCTGGGTGCTTCTTCGCCCTAAGCAGGGAGGTGATTATCTTCAGGTAAAGAATATTACCACAATAGATATTGTTCATGGTTTTAGTGATCTGGTGCAGTACATTACTAAAGAATGTAGGGGGCACCGTGACCTTTTTATGTGGCGCATATGGTGATGATAACACTTGTTATCTGGCACATAGGCCCCATAGCTGCGGGGGAGGGGGGGGGATCACCAGGAAGAAGGGGATGTGAACATATAGGGGGCATCATAAAAAAAAAAGACAATGAAACAAACAGAGGTATGTGAATTATGCAAAGTTTTTTTTTGTTTTTACACCAAACAGCATACCGTTGCCATAGTTACCTTGACTTTTTTTTCTTCGGAAGTTGCAGAAGCTGCAAACTGAAAGCAAAGAAGAATAATTACATTCAGGTAAAAGATGTCTTCTGCAGCGATTAGTAATAACGGGCAAAAAATTCTCCGACTTTGCTAATTATCCAGGAGCATGACTACAAAACATAAGCCACGCCTCCCAGAGCCCTACAAGTCATAGGCCACACCCCATGGAAAATTTTGATTGCCCCACCCCCCAAAAAATATAAGGAACATTTGTGCACTAGATAGCCCCTGCCCAGAATACTATAGGTAGCCACAGTATAAGTAGCAACCCCCAGTATGGTTAGCCAACGGGGTCCCCAGTATAAGTAACCAGATTAGCCCTCCCTCCCTACACCCCAGAGTATAGGTAGTCCCCGTAGAGTTAGTCAGATTAACCCCACAATATAGGTGGCCAGATTAGCCCCAAAATTTATGTAGTCCCCAACTATAGGTAGCCAGTTTAGCCAGCCCCTCCAAGTACAGGTATCCCCCCCATCTTTAGGTATCTGGATTAACGCCCCAAGTATTTATAACCCTGCCCCCCCCCCCCCTTCAAATATAGGTAGCCAGATTAGCCCCCAAGTACAGATAGCCCCTCTAGTAATAGTATAGATATCCAGATTCAAAGTGCTTACTTACTATAATGTTCAGCCAGATAGTATAGCGCTGTGTTGTAGACTCTTGGAGGTAAGTACAAAAAAGGGGGTGGAGGGCGCACAGGTTAGTTGGGTAACTGGTAACCGTCAGAGGATAGTTAATTTAAAAAAAAAACAAAAAAACCTTGGAAATGGGCTTCTGATTGGACACGCACTGAAAGCCAGTAGAGCAGAGCTTGTGAGCGAATCCTACTGTGACTGTCTCAGTAAAACTCATCAAAACAGCAGGGACAGTCAGCCATATTATCCCCGGAAAAAAACACATATTAAAGTAGATAAATACTTGATCTACTTACATAACTGATGTATTGTACTGTCCCTGTTTGGATTTCAGTGAATGTTATATAGTAAAGAGAAAACTGTTTCAGGTATTTTCCACCTTTACTGCTTCAGACTGGAGCCAATTATGATGTAATTTCCTCCCTTATTCTTTTTTTTATCCTCCTAGAAACTTCACTGTCATATCTAGCTTGCTTTGTAATATCACGTGAGCACAGCATAGATCGTATTTCAACAGCTTCTGCAGAGGCGTGAGGTGTACAGTAGTGGCTGTATAGTGTACTGTTAAGGGCTCTGCCTCTGACATAGGAGACCAGGATTTTAATTTCGGCTCTTCCTGTTTAGTAAGCCTGCACCTATTCAGTAGGAGACCTTGGGCAAGACTCCCTAACACTGCTACTGTCTAAAGAGCGCGTCCTAGTGGCTGCAGTGCTTTGAGTCTGCCAGTAGAAAAAGCGTGATATAAATGTTACTTGTCTTGTGTTTCCCTTCTCAGCCTCCTGTCACACTGAACTGCCCTCAGCCATGCAGTGAGGAGCAGGAACGTGGGAAGGGAGATAACAAGCTTCCCTCTCCTCGGCAATGTACCAAACAGAGCCAGGCTGACTGAGATAACATTTAGCAGAAACATTTATGATTATATTGGAATACTTGCAGGGCAGGGTCAGGTTGTAGACTACATAATAAACACAGAGCAGTGGGTAAATGAAATTTCCCAGGCCCGGTATCCCGCACATGAGTGACGTGTTGAACGTAGGATGCCGTACCCGGTTATGACACATCTGAGCTTTGCTGTGTAAACACGCTGTTTGTTTTCTCGGGGAATGTTATATCTTAGTGCCTCCAACAAGCTTGAGGCCTCGGCCTGTGTGTGACGGCGGCGTCTCCGCCTCTTCGCGGCGGGTCATGGCTGCTGATGAGAGCGAATGAACTGCCAGGCGGGATGAGATTACAGGGGTCCCTCTCCGCTCCCTGCTTCACTTTTATGTGCCGGACTTTTATCTTTCACACGATTTCTTTCTGCCGGAATCCAAAGATCTAACTTATCAAAATAATAATGTATCTCCAACATGCATAACAATTATTATTATTCCTGTTCATGGACACACGAGCGTACAATATCAGTATGCTAAATTAACCCCAGATTGCCCCCCCGATCAATTGGGCAATTACGATGCAATGTGGATTCTGCTGCATGAAAAGATCTGAGGGTCCCTTGGGTGCCGGTTGTCTCTCTGTACTTCCCTTTTATCTGCTGCGTCTATGTAGGCATCAAACACGCCGGTGCTGCCGGCTGCCGCTCTGATATCTCCCGCGTCGCTCCGTGTAGAATAGATGTTCCGATTGCTTCTCACGTACCTCACAGGATTCTGGGAGAACAGAAAGAGGCAAAAGGACAGCAAAAATGTTGTACAAAATATGCAAAAACCTGATCTGAAAAACCTGCCCCCCCCCCCCAAAAAAAAAACAAAAAAATCCTAAGTCCTATTCTCTCCTTACCTCCAGCAAAGCCCTTCATACAGCAATGACCCCCCACCTCCACTCCCAATTACCCAAGTCATATCCCCAACCCATCTCCAGCAATTACTACCCAACCCCAGCAGAGCCCCCAACACCTCCAGCAATACCCCCCCCACCCCCACATACCTCCAGTCATGTCCCCACACTTACTTCCAGTTAAGACCCTCCCCACACCTCCAGTGACACTCCTACCCATTACCCAACTGCCAGCAAAAAAACCCCACCATACCTCAAGTCATATCCCCACCCCCAGAAAAGCCTTGTCTCATTTTCTATGTCGAGTGTTCAGTATTACACTTCCCTCATTATACTGCCCCCTATTATACTGCTCCTGTAAAACTGCCCCCTCCCCAATTATGCAGCCCCCATGATAGCCCCTAATTATGGTGCTTCCCGTCCAATACCTACCCTGTTCTGCTACCTGATATATTGCTCCTCATTATAGACCCCCATTATATTCCCCCCCCCCCCCCCCCCCCCCGATTATTGCCTCTAATGCTTCCCGTCCAATGACAAAACTATACTGCTACCCGTTATACCTCCCCCCATTATTGCCCCGTATTATGGCATTTCTCCTCCATTGCCCTCCCTGTACTGCTACCCATTATAGTGCCTCCATTATAGAGCCCCAATTATATAGCCCCCACAAATTATAGCCCCTTATTATGGTACTTCTCATCCAATATCCACACTGTACTGCTACCCTCTATAGTGCCCCCCATTATCAGCCCCCCTCATTTTATTGCCCCCCCCCCCATTATAGCCCCATATTATGGTGCTTCTCATCCAATGCCCTCCCTGTACTGCTACCCATTATAGTGCCCCCCATTATATTGCCCCCCCATTATTGCCCCGTATTATGGTGCTTCTAATGCCCTCCCTGTACTGCTACCCATTATAGTGCCCCAATTATAGGCCCCCTCATTATATTGCTCCTCATTATAGCCCCTTACTATGGTACCTCTCATCCAACGCCCTCCCTGTACTGCTAACCCCTATAGTGCCCCCCATTATCAGCCACCCTCATTATAGTGCCACCATTATAGCCCCATATTATGGTGCGTCTCATCTAATGCCCTCCCTGTACTGCTACCCATTATACCTCCCCCCATTATCAGCCCCCCTCATTATAGTGCCCCCATTATAGCCCCATATTATGGTGCTTCTCATCTAATCCCCTCCTTGTCCTGCTACCCATTATAGTGCCCCCATTATAGGGCCCCTCAGATTGAAGTATTCACTGGATACATTGTAAGCAGTCCTGTCCCATTTCAGAGAGTTACATTTGAACATAAAGTAACACTTTCCCTGGTGTTCCGTATATATAATATCACACCTATGCGGCGACACCTGCCTCGCCACGGCCGGCTCTCTCTGCCGCGTTTCCTGCCGCTCCAGAGGTAACGGAGGGATTAGAGACCCTGCTATTGACGTGAACAATAGTAAAGAATCACAGCTAATATCACACCTCCGCTAAGCTCCCAATAAAGCGCAGCTTCCTGTGAGGGGTCGTGGCTTCCTGGAGAGAGCCGCAGCCTTCCTTTGTGAGCATGAAACGTGATCTCTGTCTGTCTATCACTCTAATGCACATTGCTACGTATACACCATACAATTTTCTGGCAGATTTAACTGCCAGATCGATTTTTTCCAACATGTCCGATCTGAATTTCAAACAATTTTCTGTTCACTTTTATGGAAATTTAGATCGGACATGTTGGAAAAAATCAATCTGGCAGGTCAGGGCCGGATTTACAACTCAGGAGGAGCCTGTAGGCAGAGGCCTTCTGGCGCCCTATGCTCCGCCCCTCAACACAGGCCACACACCCAACACTGGCCTGCATGCAGGTTATCAATTTGCTGGGGGATGGGACCACAGGCTGGCAACTGAAATGTGTGCGCCTGGGAGACGCAATCGTGTGTGGGCCGTGGTGGTGACAGCGATTGTGCTCCCAGCCTTCGAATTGCAAAATAGGGACATTCATAGACACGCCTTTGCAGTATAAGGCGCTTGTCGGCACGTGCCTACAGTTCCTTATGCTAAATCCGGCACTGTGGCAGGTAAATCTGCCAAAAAATTGTACACACTCCAATTACAGCCACACTCCGCACACAGCGCTGAGTACAGATATAAAACACAGTGCATGGGAAATGTACTTACCTGCGCCAGCCTGGGCCAGACAGTCCTAGGATTGGGATGCCTGTGGTCCTGCCAGACAGCAGAGTCAGGTGCCTTATTTTTGGTATGACCAAACAGGCCTAGGCCTAGGGCAGCTGGTGCTTAAAGGGGCAGGTAGACATGGCATAGGGGTTAATGCATATGGAAGAGGAGGCTGTCAATGGAAAACAGAGGCTGCCAATAAGGTGGGGGAGGGGTGCTACTGTCTAAGGGAGGTACATGAAAGGTAGGGCTTCTGTACATGGATGTTACACATGGAAGAGGATGCTGCACATGGAATGGGAGGAGTCTGCTGTACATGGATGTTAAACATGGAAGAGGGGGCTGCACATGGAATGGGAGGGGCTGCTGTACATGGATGATACACATGTCCCCTCCCCTGCTTACACCTCCCTGACACTGCAGCTGTCCCCTCCCCTGCTTACACCCCTGTGACACTGCAGCTGTCCCCTCCCCTGCTTACACCTCCCTGACACTGCAGCTGTCCCCTCCCCTACTTACACCTCTCTGTCACTGCAGCTGTCTCCTCCCTTGCTTACACCTCTCTGACACTGCAGCTGTCCCCTCCCTTGCTTACACCTCTCTGACACTGCAGCTGTCCCCTCCCCTGCTTACACCTCTCTGACACTGCAGCTGTCCCCTCCCCTGCTTACACCTCCCTGACACTGCAGCTGTCCCCTCCCCTGCTTACACCTCCCTGACACTGCAGCTGTCCCCTCCCCTGCTTACACCCCTGTGACACTGCAGCTGTCCCCTCCCCTGCTTACACCTCCCTGACACTGCAGCTGTCCCCTCCCCAGCTTACACCCCTGTGACACTGCAGCTGTCCCCTCCCCAGCTTACACCCCTGTGACACTGTTGCTGTCCCCTCCCCTGCTTACACCTCTCTGACACTGCAGCTGTCCCCTCCCCTGCTTACACCTCTCTGACACTGCAGCTGCCCCCTCCCCTGCTTACACCTCCCTGACACTGCAGCTGTCCCCTCCCCTGCTTACACCTCTCTGACACTGCAGCTGTCCCCTCCCCTGCTTACACCTCCCTGACACTGCAGCTGTCCCCTCCCCTGCTTACACCTCCCTGACACTGCAGCTGTCCCCTCCCCTGCTTACACCCCTGTGACACTGCAGCTGTCCCCTCCCCTGCTTACACCTCCCTGACACTGCAGCTGTCCCCTCCCCAGCTTACACCCCTGTGACACTGCAGCTGTCCCCTCCCCTGCTTACACCTCCCTGACACTGCAGCTGTCCCCTCCCCTGCTTACACTTCTCTGACACTGCAGCTGTCCCCTCCCCTGCTTACACCTCCCTGACACTGCAGCTGTCCCTTCCCCTGCTTACACCTCTCTGACACTGCAGCTGTCCCCTCTCCAGCTTACACCTCTCTGACACTGCAGCTGTCCCCTCCCCTGCTTACACCCCTGTGACACTGCAGCTGTCCCTTCCCCTGCTTACATCTCTCTGACACTGCAGCTGTCCACTCCCCTGCTTACACCTCTCTGACACTGCAGCTGTCCCCTCCCCTGCTTACACCTCTCTGACACTGCAGCTGTCCCCTCCCCGCTTACACCTCTCTGACACTGCAGCTGTCCCCTCCCCTGCTTACACCTCTCTGACACTGCAGCCGTCCCCTCCCCTGCTTACACCTCTCTGACACTGCAGCTGTCCCCTCCCCTGCTTACACCTCTCTGACACTGCAGCTGTCCCCTCCCCTGCTTACACCCCTGTGACACTGCAGCTGTCCCCTCCCCTGCTTACACCCCTGTGACACTGCAGCTGTCCCCTCCCCTGCTTACACCTCTCTGACATTGTGGCCGTCCCCTCCCCTGCTTACACCTCTCTGACACTGCGGCTGTCCCCTCACCTGCTTACACCTCTCTGACACTGCAGCTTTCCCCTCCCCTGCTTACACCTCTCTGACACTGCAGCTGTCCCCTCCCCTGCTTACACCTCTCTGACATTGTGGCCGTCCCCTCCCCTGCTTACACCTCTCTGACACTGCAGCTGTCCCCTCCCCAGCTTACACCTCTCTGACACTGCGGCTGTCCCCTCACCTGCTTACACCTCTCTGACACTGCAGCTTTCCCCTCCCCAGCTTACACCTCTCTGACACTGCAGCCGTCCCCTCCCCTGCTTACACCTCTCTGACACTGCAGCTGTCCCCTCCCCTGCTTACACCTCTCTGACACTGCAGCTGTCCCCTCCCCTGCTTACACCCCTGTGACACTGCAGCTGTCCCCTCCCCTGCTTACACCCCTGTGACACTGCAGCTGTCCCCTCCCCTGCTTACACCCCTGTGACACTGCAGCTGTCCCCTCCCCTGCTTACACCTCTCTGACACTGCAGCTGTCCCCTCCCCTGCTTACACCCCTGTGACACTGCAGCTGTCCCCTCCCCTGCTTACACCTCTCTGACACTGCAGCTGTCCCCTCCCCTGCTTACACCCCTGTGACACTGCGGCTGTCCCCTCACCTGCTTACACCTCTCTGACACTGCAGCTTTCCCTTCCCCTGCTTACACCTCTCTGACACTGCAGCTGTCCCCTCCCCTGCTTACACCTCTCTGACATTGTGGCCGTCCCCTCCCCTGCTTACACCTCTCTGACACTGCAGCTGTCCCCTCCCCAGCTTACACCTCTCTGACACTGCGGCTGTCCCCTCACCTGCTTACACCTCTCTGACACTGCAGCTTTCCCCTCCCCAGCTTACACCTCTCTGACACTGCAGCCGTCCCCTCCCCTGCTTACACCTCTCTGACACTGCAGCTGTCCCCTCCCCTGCTTACACCTCTCTGACACTGCAGCTGTCCCCTCCCCTGCTTACACCCCTGTGACACTGCAGCTGTCCCCTCCCCTGCTTACACCCCTGTGACACTGCAGCTGTCCCCTCCCCTGCTTACACCTCTCTGACACTGCAGCTGTCCCCTCCCCTGCTTACACCCCTGTGACACTGCAGCTGTCCCCTCCCCTGCTTACACCTCTCTGACACTGCAGCTGTCCCCTCCCCCGCTTACACCTCTCTGACACTGTAGCTGTCCCCTCCCCAGCCTACACCTCTCTGATACTGCGGCTGTCCCCTCACCTGCTTACACCTCTCTGACACTGCAGCTGTCCCCTCCCCTGCTCACACCTCTCTGACATTGTGGCCGTCCCCTCCCCTGCTTACACCTCTCTGACACTGCAGCTGTCCCCTCCCCAGCTTACACCTCTCTGACACTGCGGCTGTCCCCTCACCTGCTTACACCTCTCTGACACTGCAGCTTTCCCCTCCCCAGCTTACACCTCTCTGACACTGCAGCCGTCCCCTCCCCTGCTTACACCTCTCTGACACTGCAGCTGTCCCCTCCCCTGCTTACACCTCTCTGACACTGCAGCTGTCCCCTCCCCAGCTTACACCTCTCTGATACTGCAGCTGTCCCCTCCCCTGCTTACACCTCTCTGACACTGCAGCTATCTCCCCCCCCCCCCAACTCACACCTCTTTGACAAGCAGCTGTCTCCTCCCCAGCTTTCACCTCTCTGATACTGCAGCTGTCCCCTCCCCTGCTTACACCTCTCTGACACTGCAGCTGTCCCCTCCCCTGCTTACACCTCCCTGACACTGCAGCTGTCCCCTCCCCTGCTTACACCTCCCTGACACTGCAGCTGTCCCCTCCCCTGCTTACACCTCTCTGACACTGCAGCTGTCCCCTCCCCTGCTTACACCCCTGTGACACTGCAGCTGTCCCCTCCCCAGCTTACACCTCTCTGACACTGCAGCTGTCCCCTCCCCTGCTTACACCCCTGTGACACTGCAGCTGTCCCCTCCCCTGCTTACACCTCTCTGACACTGCAGCTGTCCCCTCCCCTGCTTACACCTCTCTGACACTGCAGCTGTCCCCTCCCCTGCTTACACCCCTGTGACACTGCAGCTGTCCCCTCCCCTGCTTACACCTCTCTGACACTGCAGCTGTCCCCTCCCCTGCTTACACCCCTGTGACACTGCAGCTGTCCCCTCCCCTGCTTACACCCCTGTGACACTGCAGCTGTCCCCTCCCCAGCTTACACCTCTCTGACACTGCAGCTGTCCCCTCCCCAGCTTACACCTCTCTGACACTGCAGCTGTCTCCTCCCCCCTGCTTACACCTCTCTGGCACTGCAGCTGTCCCCTCCCCTGCTTACACCTCTCTGACACTGCAGCTGTCCCCTCCCCAGCTTACACCTCTCTGACACTGTAGCTGTCCCCTCCCCAGCTTACACCTCTCTGACACTGCAGCCGTCCCCTCCCCTGCTTACACCTCTCTGACACTGCAGCTGTCCCCTCCCCTGCTTACACCTCTCTGACACTGCAGCTGTCCCCTCCCCTGCTTACACCCCTGTGACACTGCAGCTGTCCCCTCCCCAGCTTACACCTCTCTGACACTGCAGCTGTCCCCTCCCCTGCTTACACCTCTCTGACACTGCAGCTGTCCCTTCCCCTGCTTACACCTCTCTGACACTGCAGCTGTCCCCTCCCCAGCTTACACCCCTGTGACACTGCAGCTGTCCCCTCCCCTGCTTACACCTCTCTGACACTGCAGCTGTCCCCTCCCCTGCTTACACCCCTGTGACACTGCAGCTGTCCCCTCCCCAGCTTACACCCCTGTGACACTGCAGCTGTCCCCTCCCCTGCTTACACCTCTCTGACACTGCAGCTGTCCCCTCCCCTGCTTACACCCCTGTGACACTGCAGCTGTCCCCTCCCCAGCTTACACCCCTGTGACACTGCAGCTGTCCCCTCCCCTGCTTACACCTCTCTGACACTGCAGCTGTCCCCTCCCCTTCTTACACCTCTCTGACACTGCAGCTGTCTCCTCCTCTGCTTACACCTCTCTGACACTGCAGCTGTCCCCTCCCCTGCTTACACCTCTCTGACACTGCAGCTGTCCCCTCCCCAGCTTACACCTCTCTGACACTGCAGCTGTCCCCTCCCCTGCTTACACCTCTCTGACACTGCAGCTGTCCCCTCCCCAGCTTACACCTCTCTGACACTGCAGCTGTCCCCTCCCCAGCTTACACCTCTCTGACACTGCAGCTGTCCCCTCCCCTGCTTACACCTCTCTGACACTGCAGCTGTCCCCTCCCCAGCTTACACCTCTCTGACACTGCAGCTGTCCCCTCCCCAGCTTTCACCTCTCTGGCACTGCAGCTGTCCCCTCCCGTGCTTACACCTCTCTGACACTGCAGCTGTCCCCTCCCCTTCTTACACCTCTCTGACACTGCAGCTGTCCCCTCCCCAGCTTTCACCTCTCTGGCACTGCAGCTGTCCCCTCCCGTGCTTACACCTCTCTGACACTGCAGCTGTCCCCTCCCCTTCTTACACCTCTCTGACACTGCAGCTGTCCCCTCCCCAGCTTTCACCTCTCTGGCACTGCAGCTGTCCCCTCCCGTGCTTACACCTCTCTGGCACTGCAGCTGTCCCCTCCCGTGCTTACACCTCTCTGACACTGCAGCTGTCCCCTCCCCTTCTTACACCTCTCTGACACTGCAGCTGTCCCCTCCCCTGCTTACACCTCTGTGACACTGCAGCTGTCCCCTCCCCTGCTTACACCTCTCTGGCACTGCAGCTGTCCCCTCCCCTGCTTACACCTCTCTGACACTGCGGCTGTCCCCTCCCCTGCTTACACCCCTGTGACACTGCAGCTGTCCCCTCCCCTGCTTACACCTCTCTGACACTGCGGCTGTCCCCTCCCCTGCTTACACCCCTGTGACACTGCAGCTGTCCCCTCCCCTGCTTACACCTCTCTGACACTGCAGCTGTCCCCTCCCCAGCTTACACCTCTCTGACACTGCAGCTGTCCCCTCATCTTCTTACACCTCTCTGACACTGTGGCTGTCCCCTCCCCTGCTTACACCCCTGTGACACTGCAGCTGTCCCCTCCCCTGCTTACACCTCTCTGACACTGCAGCTGTCCCCTCCCCAGCTTACACCTCTCTGACACTGCAGCTGTCCCCTCATCTTCTTACACCTCTCTGACACTGCAGCTGTCCCCTCCCCTGCTTACACCCCTGTGACACTGCAGCTGTCCCCTCCCCAGCTTACACCTCTCTGACACTGCAGCTGTCCCCTCCCCAGCTTACACCTCTCTGACACTGCAGCTGTCTCCTCCCCCCTGCTTACACCTCTCTGGCACTGCAGCTGTCCCCTCCCCTGCTTACACCTCTCTGACACTGCAGCTGTCCCCTCCCCAGCTTACACCTCTCTGACACTGTAGCTGTCCCCTCCCCAGCTTACACCTCTCTGACACTGCAGCCGTCCCCTCCCCTGCTTACACCTCTCTGACACTGCAGCTGTCCCCTCCCCTGCTTACACCTCTCTGACACTGCAGCTGTCCCCTCCCCTGCTTACACCCCTGTGACACTGCAGCTGTCCCCTCCCCAGCTTACACCTCTCTGACACTGCAGCTGTCCCCTCCCCTGCTTACACCTCTCTGACACTGCAGCTGTCCCTTCCCCTGCTTACACCTCTCTGACACTGCAGCTGTCCCCTCCCCAGCTTACACCCCTGTGACACTGCAGCTGTCCCCTCCCCTGCTTACACCTCTCTGACACTGCAGCTGTCCCCTCCCCTGCTTACACCCCTGTGACACTGCAGCTGTCCCCTCCCCAGCTTACACCCCTGTGACACTGCAGCTGTCCCCTCCCCTGCTTACACCTCTCTGACACTGCAGCTGTCCCCTCCCCTGCTTACACCCCTGTGACACTGCAGCTGTCCCCTCCCCAGCTTACACCCCTGTGACACTGCAGCTGTCCCCTCCCCTGCTTACACCTCTCTGACACTGCAGCTGTCCCCTCCCCTTCTTACACCTCTCTGACACTGCAGCTGTCTCCTCCTCTGCTTACACCTCTCTGACACTGCAGCTGTCCCCTCCCCTGCTTACACCTCTCTGACACTGCAGCTGTCCCCTCCCCAGCTTACACCTCTCTGACACTGCAGCTGTCCCCTCCCCTGCTTACACCTCTCTGACACTGCAGCTGTCCCCTCCCCAGCTTACACCTCTCTGACACTGCAGCTGTCCCCTCCCCAGCTTACACCTCTCTGACACTGCAGCTGTCCCCTCCCCTGCTTACACCTCTCTGACACTGCAGCTGTCCCCTCCCCAGCTTACACCTCTCTGACACTGCAGCTGTCCCCTCCCCAGCTTTCACCTCTCTGGCACTGCAGCTGTCCCCTCCCGTGCTTACACCTCTCTGACACTGCAGCTGTCCCCTCCCCTTCTTACACCTCTCTGACACTGCAGCTGTCCCCTCCCCAGCTTTCACCTCTCTGGCACTGCAGCTGTCCCCTCCCGTGCTTACACCTCTCTGACACTGCAGCTGTCCCCTCCCCTTCTTACACCTCTCTGACACTGCAGCTGTCCCCTCCCCAGCTTTCACCTCTCTGGCACTGCAGCTGTCCCCTCCCGTGCTTACACCTCTCTGGCACTGCAGCTGTCCCCTCCCGTGCTTACACCTCTCTGACACTGCAGCTGTCCCCTCCCCTTCTTACACCTCTCTGACACTGCAGCTGTCCCCTCCCCTGCTTACACCTCTGTGACACTGCAGCTGTCCCCTCCCCTGCTTACACCTCTCTGGCACTGCAGCTGTCCCCTCCCCTGCTTACACCTCTCTGACACTGCGGCTGTCCCCTCCCCTGCTTACACCCCTGTGACACTGCAGCTGTCCCCTCCCCTGCTTACACCTCTCTGACACTGCGGCTGTCCCCTCCCCTGCTTACACCCCTGTGACACTGCAGCTGTCCCCTCCCCTGCTTACACCTCTCTGACACTGCAGCTGTCCCCTCCCCAGCTTACACCTCTCTGACACTGCAGCTGTCCCCTCATCTTCTTACACCTCTCTGACACTGTGGCTGTCCCCTCCCCTGCTTACACCCCTGTGACACTGCAGCTGTCCCCTCCCCTGCTTACACCTCTCTGACACTGCAGCTGTCCCCTCCCCAGCTTACACCTCTCTGACACTGCAGCTGTCCCCTCATCTTCTTACACCTCTCTGACACTGCAGCTGTCCCCTCCCCTGCTTACACCCCTGTGACACTGCAGCTGTCCCCTCCCCAGCTTACACCTCTCTGACACTGCAGCTGTCCCCTCCCCAGCTTACACCTCTCTGACACTGCAGCTGTCTCCTCCCCCCTGCTTACACCTCTCTGGCACTGCAGCTGTCCCCTCCCCTGCTTACACCTCTCTGACACTGCAGCTGTCCCCTCCCCAGCTTACACCTCTCTGACACTGTAGCTGTCCCCTCCCCAGCTTACACCTCTCTGACACTGCAGCCGTCCCCTCCCCTGCTTACACCTCTCTGACACTGCAGCTGTCCCCTCCCCTGCTTACACCTCTCTGACACTGCAGCTGTCCCCTCCCCTGCTTACACCCCTGTGACACTGCAGCTGTCCCCTCCCCAGCTTACACCTCTCTGACACTGCAGCTGTCCCCTCCCCTGCTTACACCTCTCTGACACTGCAGCTGTCCCTTCCCCTGCTTACACCTCTCTGACACTGCAGCTGTCCCCTCCCCAGCTTACACCCCTGTGACACTGCAGCTGTCCCCTCCCCTGCTTACACCTCTCTGACACTGCAGCTGTCCCCTCCCCTGCTTACACCCCTGTGACACTGCAGCTGTCCCCTCCCCAGCTTACACCCCTGTGACACTGCAGCTGTCCCCTCCCCTGCTTACACCTCTCTGACACTGCAGCTGTCCCCTCCCCTGCTTACACCCCTGTGACACTGCAGCTGTCCCCTCCCCAGCTTACACCCCTGTGACACTGCAGCTGTCCCCTCCCCTGCTTACACCTCTCTGACACTGCAGCTGTCCCCTCCCCTTCTTACACCTCTCTGACACTGCAGCTGTCTCCTCCTCTGCTTACACCTCTCTGACACTGCAGCTGTCCCCTCCCCTGCTTACACCTCTCTGACACTGCAGCTGTCCCCTCCCCAGCTTACACCTCTCTGACACTGCAGCTGTCCCCTCCCCTGCTTACACCTCTCTGACACTGCAGCTGTCCCCTCCCCAGCTTACACCTCTCTGACACTGCAGCTGTCCCCTCCCCAGCTTACACCTCTCTGACACTGCAGCTGTCCCCTCCCCTGCTTACACCTCTCTGACACTGCAGCTGTCCCCTCCCCAGCTTACACCTCTCTGACACTGCAGCTGTCCCCTCCCCAGCTTTCACCTCTCTGGCACTGCAGCTGTCCCCTCCCGTGCTTACACCTCTCTGACACTGCAGCTGTCCCCTCCCCTTCTTACACCTCTCTGACACTGCAGCTGTCCCCTCCCCAGCTTTCACCTCTCTGGCACTGCAGCTGTCCCCTCCCGTGCTTACACCTCTCTGACACTGCAGCTGTCCCCTCCCCTTCTTACACCTCTCTGACACTGCAGCTGTCCCCTCCCCAGCTTTCACCTCTCTGGCACTGCAGCTGTCCCCTCCCGTGCTTACACCTCTCTGGCACTGCAGCTGTCCCCTCCCGTGCTTACACCTCTCTGACACTGCAGCTGTCCCCTCCCCTTCTTACACCTCTCTGACACTGCAGCTGTCCCCTCCCCTGCTTACACCTCTGTGACACTGCAGCTGTCCCCTCCCCTGCTTACACCTCTCTGGCACTGCAGCTGTCCCCTCCCCTGCTTACACCTCTCTGACACTGCGGCTGTCCCCTCCCCTGCTTACACCCCTGTGACACTGCAGCTGTCCCCTCCCCTGCTTACACCTCTCTGACACTGCGGCTGTCCCCTCCCCTGCTTACACCCCTGTGACACTGCAGCTGTCCCCTCCCCTGCTTACACCTCTCTGACACTGCAGCTGTCCCCTCCCCAGCTTACACCTCTCTGACACTGCAGCTGTCCCCTCATCTTCTTACACCTCTCTGACACTGTGGCTGTCCCCTCCCCTGCTTACACCCCTGTGACACTGCAGCTGTCCCCTCCCCTGCTTACACCTCTCTGACACTGCAGCTGTCCCCTCCCCTGCTTACACCTCTCTGGCACTGCAGCTGTCCCCTCCCCTGCTTACACCTCTCTGACACTGCAGCTGTCCCCTCCCCAGCTTACACCTCTCTGGCACTGCAGCTGTCCCCTCCCCTGCTTACACCTCTCTGACACTGCAGCTGTCCCCTCCCCAGCTTACACCTCTCTGACACTGCAGCTGTCCCCTCATCTTCTTACACCTCTCTGACACTGCAGCTGTCCCCTCCCCTGCTTACACCTCTCTGACACTGCAGCTGTCCCCTCCCCTGCTTACACCTCCCTGACACTGCAGCTGTCCCCTCCCCTGCTTACACCTCTCTGGCACTGCAGCTGTCCCCTCCCCTGCTTACACCTCTCTGACACTGCAGCTGTCCCCTCCCCAGCTTACACCTCTCTGACACTGCGGCTGTCCCCTCACCTGCTTACACCTCTCTGACACTGCAGCTGTCCCCTCATCTTCTTACACCTCTCTGACACTGCAGCTGTCCCCTCCCCTGCTTACACCTCTCTGACACTGCAGCTGTCCCCTCCCCTGCTTACACCTCCCTGACACTGCAGCTGTCCCCTCCCCTGCTTACACCTCTCTGGCACTGCAGCTGTCCCCTCCCCTGCTTACACCTCTCTGACACTGCAGCTGTCCCCTCCCCAGCTTACACCTCTCTGACACTGCGGCTGTCCCCTCCCCTGCTTACACCTCCCTGACACTGCAGCTGTCCCCTCCCCTGCTTACACCTCTCTGGCACTGCAGCTGTCCCCTCCCCTGCTTACACCTCTCTGACACTGCAGCTGTCCCCTCCCCAGCTTACACCTCTCTGACACTGCAGCTGTCCCCTCATCTTCTTACACCTCTCTGACACTGCAGCTGTCCCCTCCCCTGCTTACACCTCTCTGACACTGCAGCTGTCCCCTCCCCTGCTTACACCTCCCTGACACTGCAGCTGTCCCCTCCCCTGCTTACACCTCTCTGGCACTGCAGCTGTCCCCTCCCCTGCTTACACCTCTCTGACACTGCAGCTGTCCCCTCCCCAGCTTACACCTCTCTGACACTGCAGCTGTCCCCTCATCTTCTTACACCTCTCTGACACTGCAGCTGTCCCCTCCCCTGCTTACACCTCTCTGACACTGCAGCTGTCCCCTCCCCTGCTTACACCTCTCTGACACTGCAGCTGTCCCCTCCCCTGCTTATGGCTATGCAGAAAAATTACATAAAAATCATGTTTTTGTTATGCAACTTTGTAATTAATCAGATGGATATTCATGCAACTTCATTGGTATTGTTTATTAATTGGTTAGTACTTTACATTATTGGCATTAAGTTTTTGTCATTTCTTATCGTTAACATTATCTTCATTGGTATTTTGACCAGAAAAAATCGTGAACCCAAAATTTACAAAAATAGCCAAAACACACAAGAAAGCGTCATCAAGAAGACCACCTGAAAAGTCACCAACGCAAATGTGTGCATACCGGAAATCCCATGCAGAATTCACATGATGCTATCAAATCAATCGATTTTTCTGTTCTTATTATATTTTTTTTACATGAAATCAAAAATAGTTTTTTTTTTCTCAGTTGAAAAAAAGTTTATTGATCTTTTCCCTTTTTTTTTTTTTTTTTTTTTTATAAAAAAAACAAAAAACTGATTGGATGTGTTGGAAAAATTAAAAGTTTGATTTCATTGTTTATTTTAAAAAAAAATAGATTGTAAGGCCTAGTGCACACCGGAGCGTTTCCGCTGTGGTTTGCGATCTGCTTGCGGGTGCGGATCCGCTAGGGTAATGTATTTCTATGGGCTGGTGCACACCAGAGCGGGAGGCGTTTTGCAGAAACACATACTCCCGGGCTGCAGCAGATTTAGGATTGCGGAGGCATTTCTGCCTCAATGTTAAGTATAGGAAAAACGCAAACCGCTCTGAAAAACGGCACTTCAGAGCGGTTTGCCAGGCGTTTTTTGTTACAGTAGCTGTTCAGTAACAGCTTTACTGTAACAATACATGAAATCTACTATACCAAAACCGCTAGACAAAACCACAAAACGCTAGCTGAAACGCTGCAGAAAAATAAGAAAAAGCGTTTCAAAATCTGCTAGCATTTTGCGGATCTGCTAGCGGGTTTTGGTGTGCACCGGGCCAAAGTGTATGGTATACTAATTATATTTTACTGATTATTCAATGAAGCAAAATATTGATCAGATTTCTCTGGTAGAATAAGAAATGTGTTTCATTTTGTATAACCACCTGTAGAGGTCGCCATACATCTAAAGGTGGCCACACACGATACAATAAAATGATCCGATTTTACAGCAATTCGATAAAAACGATCGGATCTCCTGAAAAAAATCAAAATCTATTTTTTTCATTCGACTGAAAAATCCGATCGGATTTCCCGTTTTCTTCGATTTTTATCGATCCGGAATGCCAGATATTTTTCTTCAGTCTTTCTAAAGATTGTATGGTGTGTGTTAGATTGTCAATTTATTAATATACACACCCTAGCAGTTTTCTCAGAGTTTCCAATCATTCTTATCATAATTGGGGAAAAATTGAACACAGGTGTGTGGTACATTGGTCATATTTTTGAAGTGTTACAATCAGTCAGAAAAGTTGATTGTAATTCTTAAATTGAACAGATATTTTAAAAAAACTGTATGGTGTGTGCCCACCCTAAAGGGAACCTAAACTGAGAAGGATACTGGTAGGCCTGGTGCACACCAAAAACCGCTAGCAGATCCGCAAAATGCAAGCAGATTTTGAAACGCTTTTTCTTCTTTTTCTGCAGCGTTTCAGCTAGCGTTTTGCGGTTTTGTGTAGCGGTTTTGGTGTAGTAGATTTCATGTATTGTTACAGTAAAGCTGTTACTGAACAGCTACTGTAACAAAAAACGCCTGGCAAACCGCTCTGAACTGCCGTTTTTCAGAGCGGTTTGCGGTTTTCCTATACTTAACATTGAGGCAGAAACGCCTCCGCAATCCAAAATCTGCAGCAGCCCGGGAGTATGCGTTTCTGCAAAACGCCTCCCGCTCTGGTGTGCACCAGCCCATTGAAATACATTACCCAAGCGTATCCGCAGCCGCAAGCAGATCGCAAACCGCAGCCGAACCGCTCTGGTGTGCACTAGGCCGTATTGTTTACAAGGAAAAATCCACATCCCTCTCAGTTTAGGTTCCCTTGAAGGATGGGGGGCAGATTCAACCAAGAGACAAATATCTCTCTCGTCTCTAATCGAATCTGATTGGCTGCCCATACACCATAGGCCAATTCTTGATCAATTTCATGCTGAAACTGATCAGGAATCGGCCTTGTAACGCCACATCCGGCCACCTCGCCTCCCTGACGCTATTCCCCTAATGTTTAATGTCCCCCCCATACGCCTGTCCAGGGCCGCTGCTTGTCCTCCACTGGCTCCGGGATTCCTCCGTTCTCCATACACGCCTGCCACGTGGTTGCATAGTAACGTGGCCGCGTGTGTGACATTGCACGTGCGCCCTTACTAGGAAACCACGTGGCGGGCGTGTATGGAGAATGGAGTGCACACGGAGCCACGGACAGGTAATGTATCACTTGTACTGGGCACTATGGGGGACAATTAACATTCAGGGGGACAGTGCTGGGGATTTCGTCGCTCATCCGGGATATCACTGACCGTTACCGCGGCGCACTCGATCTGTCAGGTCGGCCCTACATCTTACTCAAAAGTTTCTACCCGCTTGTCACCCATTCAAAACTAAAATTGTAAAATAATTTTAAATCTCCCCCCCCCCCCCCGCCCTAAAAAAAAAATAAAAATCTGGCAATCAAAGTGCTTGATTTACTAAAGCAGGGGTCCCCAAATGTTTTGGGTCGAGGGCCAGTTCAACATACTTCAGACTGCAGGGGGGCGGAGTATATATAAAATGATGCAGAAGTCTTTGCGTGCCAGACAGTGAAGCATACCCAGGTGGCAACCTGCAGTCTAATTGGACAGCAGTGTCACCTGATGTGGAATGTGATTGGAAACCAGCGAATTACTGCTTTCTGGCTTAATTCTATATGCGGACCACCAATATTTAAAGATGTAGATGACCGCATCTATAATACATTTTGTGCGTGGGGGGCCAGGAAAAAAGCCTCAGGGGGGGCCACATTCGGCCCGCAGGCCTTAGTTTGAGGACCACTGCACTAAAGCGTGCTAACATAGTTAGCACGCCTAAAACCTTTGCATGTGCAAACTAGGGTGCTGCTAAGTAGTTTGCACGGGCAAAGCTGTTACTGATCACGCGCTATTTGGTGCGCGCAAAACATCGCACCGTCCGCGTGCACAGTACGCTTATCAGGCTATTTTGCACGCACCGGTGCAAAGTTTAGCGTGCAACTCGCAGCGCTAAACTTTGCGTGCGCAAAATGTTGCACGCATATTAGCGTGTGCAAAGGCACTTTGCACGTGCTAAGGGGCTTTTCACTGGCCTGCTAACACTTAGCACGCTTTACTGAATCAAGCCCAAAGGGTGAGATACTTATAGCATGAGCGTTAAAGCGGATCTGGACTCAGAACGTCCTCTCTGCATTAAAAGTTAATGCATAATAACATTTAAAGAAAAACATTTATTTGATACAGCTGATACAAATCCTAAAATGAATCTGCAGTGTGTCTCCTTCCTGCTTTCATGGAAGCAGACATATTATCAACAACCTGTGCTTTCAGATAAGCTTATCTGCCATCTCTACCACGGCAGTCATGTGACACATGGGAAAGATCAAATTACAATATTTGCTTAGTCACAGATGAGGGGAAATTAAACAGGCTAAACTCTCTAAATACATACAGGGTGCATTTCTCTCTGTTTTCCTTCCGGCCTGTTCAAGAGTTCAGGTCCACTTTAAGAAGTAGAATTTAAAAACAGATGAGTCATTTCAATGAAGCGGGAGTTGAGCCCACTTGCATTTCCTGTTTCATTCCACATGATCGCACCTACAGGCAAAATCGTGTAGCTGAAATCGTCTGTCTCTAATGAGATCATGTGACCCGGCGCCGGGACATTGCTGGGTTTCTGTCTCTGGACACACAGAAAGTTTGTTTATGTCTATTTAATGTTCTCACTTGTTTTAAGCATATCTAAGTTTTGACCTTCGGTCAGCTTAGTCGTGAAATTCCCCTTTTATTTAAAAATATAGAACAGCAATGTATGCATCGATTTGTAATTTTTTTTTTTCAATGTTTGTTTCATTTCACTCTGCAGCCAGCTAGGAGTGTCTAGAACTTTCTATAGGCTCAGGGCCCATTTCCACTATCGCGAATCTGCATGCGTTTCCTGCATGCGGATTCGCACAGCCAATACAAGTGGATGGGCCTGTTTCCACTTGTTAGTGTTCCTGAGCGTTTTTCTGTGCAGGATTTTTCTGCAGGGCAGAGCCCTCAGGGCCCATTTCCACTATCGCGAATTCGCATGCGTTTTTCGCATGCAAATTTGCATAGCAATACAAGTGGATGGGACTGTTTCCACTTGTCAGGATTCCTTTGCGTTTTTCTGTGCAGAAAAAATTCGCATGGCAGAGCCATCAGAATTCGCATACCGCTATGCGAATCGCATACAATGTATTTATTAGGAAATTCGCATGAGGTTTGGGTATGCGAATTTTCATGCGAATTCGCATAAAAACAATGGAAAAGCATACCATGCGAAATGCGAAAGCATGCGAAGCATACCATGCGAAATTGGTATGCGAATTTCCATGCGAATTCGCATGAAAATCAAGGACACCGGCACTGCCATGGTTAAATTCGCATACAGCACCATCCATGCGAATTTTTATGCGAATTCGCACGAAAATTTGCATACAACCGCATGCGAAATTCACATCCGCATGCAAATTTTTATCGCGTCGATTCGCACTGCACAAGTGGAAACGGGCCCTCACACTGCATTTCTAAACTGATCAGGAACCAGACTAAAAATAACTCTTGGGCACACACCATACAAATTTTTAAATATCTGTTCAATTTAAGAATTGCAATCAATTTTTCTGACTGATTGTAACATTTCAAAAATCTGACCAATGTACCACAAACACCTAAGTTCAGTTTTCCCCCAGTTATGATAAAAATGATTGGAAACTCTGAGAAAATTGCTAGGGTGTGTATATTAATAAATTGACAATTCAACACACACCATACAATCTATAGAAAGATTGAAGAAAAATATCTGGCATTCCGGATCGATTAGAATCGAAGAAAACGGGAAATCCGATCGGATTTTTCAATCAAATGAAAAAAGCTTTTGATCTTTTCGGGTGATCCGATCGTTTTTATCGAATTGCCGTAAAATCGAATAATTTTATTGTCTCGTGTGTGGCCACCTTTAGGCCTCGTTCACATTGCGTTTTCATCGTGTTTGGTTTCGCGTTGGACTTTTTTTGAAGCAAATTATTTCCCCCATTCTGTTGATTTCTGTTCGTTGGACGTTTTTGGTAAGCGTTTTTGTAGGCATTTTTGCTGAGCGAGTCCATTTTTTTTCACTTCCTGATGTTAGTCAGGAAGTGAACCCTTTGATCCGGAAAAGAATAAATACAATGTATTTATTCTTAAAAATGCAAGCATAATCGCTGCACACTTTGATTTTGTGAGCGTTTTGCGTTTTTCCTAACCCTTTCACTGTAGCAAAATTGCCCCAAAAATGGTCCATGCAGTGATTCTGAGCGGAAAGCAGACGGATCTCCCTAATCTGAACTCGCGCATAGGAAAGCATGGTGTAAGTGCTTTCAGAGAGATTTTGAAAAATCGCAGGTGCTTAAAAAAATCCCAAAACACCTCCAGTGTGAACGAGCCCTCAGGCCTCTTTCACAGTGGGACGTTGCGTTTGATGCGACGTTAGTCGCACAACGTGCTCCTAACGCAGCGCATGTAGGTTATAAAATTGGACGTTATTTTGCATTGTGTTACGTTATCTCTCGGTGCGCCGTTTTCAGCGCATACTGATGGAACGAAAACGGCGCATGCGTTACGTTAAAAAAAAAAACCTTACTGAGCATGTGCAACACACAATGCAGCAAATGTATTGCTGAACGCACAGCATGCAGCACTTTCTATATATTGCTACATGTTACACACAACCCAACGTGTGCACTGTGAATGTCGCACAGACTTTGTATTGCTGTGCGTTAGTCTGCGTCGGAACATTTTCTATTGTGCGACTTTAATGTCCCACTGTGAAAGAGACCTTAAAGTGCATTGCTCTGACTCTGCTCATTTGAATGGAGCAAAGGTACAAAAAGACACAACAAGGGGCGTAACTAGAAATCACTGGGCCTCCTTGTGAAATTTTGCATGGGGTCCCCCCTTCTGCACAGGTAAACTGAGAACCAATGTTATTCCATTGGCTAGTGTGTACACTGTAATGTGTTTTCCCCATGCAGATAAATACAGACAGCAGTGAAGCACTGGGAGCATTTTCTCTCTGTCTGGTTGCACACATAACATATTGTGAAAGGCTGCGTTTTATGTCATGTTTTATGTTAATGTTGTGTGCGTTTTTTATGTGTTTTTACTGCGTTTTTGGTGCGTCTGCGATGCATTTTTCATGCATTTTGCGTGCGTTTTAATGCGTTTGCGGTACACATATACAAAATGTATATGCGTGTTTCATGCGTTTTTATATTTCCATTTATGCAAATGCAAAATTTTGGGGGGAAAACGCATGGAAAACGCATACCATTGCGTTCCCATTGACTTTCATTATGTGCGTTTTTGAGGCGTTTATAAATATTATGCAACAAAACCTGCGTTTTTTAAAAAGGCAGGTTTGAAAACATAGAAAACACATTTGCGTTTTTATATGCATTTTTTGCTGCCCATAGACTTCCATTAGCGGCAAAAGCGCAGCGTTTTCCGCAGCGCTAATGTTTCTGCTATGTGTGCACCAAGCCTGAAAATTACATTCGCTTCCGTGACAAAACGTGCGTTCTCACTCATACAGACACACACGGGGCTTGATACTCTGATAACGCATATCATGGCCGTTTTTGCGTGCATTTTCGCATCTGTAATCTTTGCGATTGTGCGTGATAATTTGCGATTGCGCGTGATAATTCACGACCGCGCGCAAAGGCAAAAATGCGCACGAAAAGACCCGTGATATCATTTATCACGGTTTAGTGAATCAAGTCCATGGTGTGCAGAACATGCACACAGAAAACTGACAGACAAGTGTGCTCCCAGCCGCAGCTTATTACACTCACTCTGTCCACCTCTGATGGAGCAGAACTGGCTCTGCAGACTTCTCCAGCATCACTACAGTACACAGCAATAGGGGAGGGGTGGAGAGGCTGGGGGCGGGGCAATGCAGACTCCTCCAGCATCACTACAGTACAAAGCACTTGTGGAGGAGTAGAGAGGTTGGGGGCTGGGGGCTGTACACAAGAGCCCACTGCACACTGAATAGGGATTGTCTACAAATCTTTCTCTACAAAACTTTGTATGATTCCATAGTAGTGGTTGAGCAAATGCAGACTTTAGAACAATTGTGCAGAGAGCAGAAAGCTTTTTTCTCTCCATGCTCTTAGTTTAGTTAGTCAGTCTCTCAAGACAGAGAAAATAAACTTTTCCCCCCACGGGGGCCCCTGAGGCTTCTGGGTCTTTATATTTTTCTGTTTTAAAATTAATTTTTTATGACATTTAATAAATAAATCACAGAAAATGTCAGTGCTATATAAATACATAATAATAATATGGTAGGACATTAGACTATGACTATGGTAGGATTAGAGTGTGAGCTCCTGTGAGGACAGTCAGTGACATGACTATGTACTCTGTAATGTGTTGCAGGAGATGTCAGTGCTATATAAATACATAATAATAATATGGTAGGACATTAGACTATGACTATGGTAGGATTAGAGTGTGAGCTCCTCTGAGGACAGTCAGTGACATGACTATGTACTCTGTAATGTGCTGCAGGAGATGTCAGTGCTATATAAATACATAATAGTAATATGGTAGCACATTAGACTATGACTATGGTAGGATTAGAGTGTGAGCTCCTCTGAGGACAGTCAGTGACATGACTATGTACTCTGTAATGTGCTGCAGGAGATGTCAGTGCTATATAAATACATAATAATAATATGGTAGGACATTAGTCAATGACTATGGTAGGATTAGAGTGTGAGCTCCTCTGAGGACAGTCAGTGACATGACTATGTACTCTGTAATGTGCTGCAGAAGATGTCAGTGCTATATAAATACATAATAATAATATGGTAGCACATTAGACTATGACTATGGTAGGATTAGAGTGTGAGCTCCTCTGAGGACAGTCAGTGACATGACCATGTACTCTGTAATGTGCTGCAGAAGATGTCAGTGCTATATAAATACATAATAATAATACAGTAGGACATTAGACTATGACTATGGTAGGATTAGATCGTGAGCTCCTTTGAGGACAGTCAGTGACATGACTATGTACTCTGTAATGTGCTGCAGAAGATGTCAGTGCTATATAAATACATAATAATAATAATATGGGAGGACATTAGACTATGACTATGGTAGGATTAGATTGTGAGCTCCTCTGAGGACAGTCAGTGACATGACTATGTACTCTGTAATGTGCTGCAGGAGATGTCAGTGCTATATAAATACATAATAATAATATGGTAGGACATTAGACTATGACTATGGTAGGATTAGAGTGTGAGCTCCTCTGAGGACAGTCAGTGACATGACTATGTACTCTGTAATGTGCTGCAGGAGATGTCAGTGCTATATAAATACATAATAATAATATGGTAGGACATTAGACTATGACTATGGCAGGATTAGAGTGTGAGCTCCTCTGAGGACAGTCAGTGACATGACTATGTACTCTGTAATGTGCTGCAGAAGATGTCAGTGCTATATAAATACATAATAATAATATGGTGGGACATTAGACTATGACTATGGTAGGATTAGAGTGTGAGCTCCTCTGAGGACAGTCAGTGACATGACTATGTACTCTGTAATGTGCTGCAGGAGATGTCAGTGCTATATAAATACATAATAATAATATGGTAGGACATTAGACTATGACTATGGCAGGATTAGAGTGTGAGCTCCTCTGAGGACAGTCAGTGACATGACTATGTACTCTGTAATGTGCTGCAGATGTCAGTGCTATATAAATACATATTAATAATATGGTAGGACATTAGACTATGACTATGGACAATAGACTATGACTATGGTAGGATTAGATTGTGAGCTCCTCTGAGGACAGTGACATGACTATGTAATGTGCTGCAGAAGATGTCAGCGCTATATAAATCCTACTAATATAATAAATGGGAAAGTTCGGATGTTTGGATGTTTGTTACTCGATCACGCAAAAATGGCTGAACGGATTTGAATGAAATTTGGCACACACATAGTACATTACCTGGCATAACATATAGGATACTTTTTATTCCCATAACCAAAAAGGGGGCGGAGACAAATCCAAATTTCACTGGAAAATGTAAACTGCAGCCATTCTTACACTGTTAGTGGCAGGGTTCTCAAACTTTGCACAGTTGGTCGCTGGGTGACTGGGATTAATATTCAGAAAAGTGGGTGGAGTCTATAAAAGCTTATCAAAATTAACCTATTGATTTTCAAGGGGAATATTTACATTGCTGCCATTCTTGCACTGTTAATCACCTGTACCTGGTACAGTTGGCCATTGGGTTATTGGGGTTCAAATTCAGAAAAGGGGTGGAGCCACATCCAATCAGATTAATTTTATTTCATTGCAAATTATTGATGCCAAAGACCACAAAGCTCACATACTTGGTCATTAAGTAATTGTGTGTTTGGGCCCTTTTCCACCAGCGCGTTTGCGCTGGCTGAATCGCAAAACCGCAAACCGCTAGCGATTTTACAATCGCTACGGTTTGCTTTTTAACATAGGAATCGCGGTAGGTCATTTCCACTACCGCGATTCGCTTTTGTCGGGAACGCGAACGCGCGGCGGAGCGATAATTGCCGCGATTCTGCTATGCAGTGCATAGCATAGCAAAATCGCGGCCGCAAACGTCGGGGGAATCGCCGGTTTTGCGATTCAGCAATCGCTAGCGTTCAGCATGAACGCTAGCGATTGCAGGTGGAAAAGGGCCCTTAGGGTTAGGAAAAGTGGGCAGAGGCAACACTAGCCAAATACATACCCGGGCAACGCCGGGCGTCCAGCTAGTACATAATAATAATATGGTAGGACATTAGACTATGGCTATGGTAGGATTAGAGTGTGAGCTCCTCTGAGGACAGTCAGTGACATGACTATGTACTCTGTAATGTGCTGCAGAAGATGTCAGTGCTATATAAAAACGTAGTGTAGTGTCCTACCATATTATTATTATGTATTTACATAGCACTGAAATCTTCTGCAGCACTTTACAGAGTACATAGTCATGTCACTTACTGTCCTCAGAGGAGCTCGCAATCTAATTCTACCATAGCCATAGTCTGATGTCCTGAAACAAATTACCCAAGAGAAACTTGACTTATGGTTCTAGCCAAGTTGACATACCATAATATGTAGAAGTGATCCCCTTATGTGTCCCCTTTTAAGATGTAAGTTTTATTTGTGGGTAAACACGGACCTTAAGGTCGCATTCACAGTGCCACGTCTTATAACGCAGCTTACCACAATGCAATGCGAATCCTATGGGCCGTTCACAGTCCGTCATTAAAGTCGCGTTAAGAAATGTTGCGTTTTGTTAACTCACTGCTTGCAGTGCGTTATCTCTCAACGCAGACACGTTGCAACTTTAACGTCGCATTAAACCGCAATGTCCCACTGTGAATGCAACTTAAAGGGGATGAACTATAGACAAAACCTTGCCATCAACCTCAATAGGTAAGTATTGACCCAAATCATTCAATAACCAATTAAAACATCAGTTTATTATAAATCATTAAAAAAATATTCACATAAATACAAATACACAGTATCCGCATAGCCATTACAGCAAAGTCACGATTAAACAGTTTACAAACATTATGCATAGTTCCCAATAAGGGTACCATGAAACTGGAAATTGTCCCAATTATCATACGTTGTCTTCTGCTTGACAGGACCACCAACAGGAGCATTCCCTCGAATTGTTCCCAACACCGATCGAGGAAGAAAGCAACTCTACCGCAAGCAGCATACCAGAAAGCCAACCAGCCGCAGCCAGCACACCTATGCGCAAGGCTAAGCGCAGAAAAACTGCTCCACCCGACGCTGTAGAACAGACTCTAATGAACTTGGCCTCTACATTTATGTCCAAACTGCCTGTGGACCCGTTTGCCACCCACTTCACAAATGAACTGAACAAAATGAGTACGGGACAGCGCATGATTGCTGAAATGCTTATGCATGACGTTGTGTTCAGGGGTGTGCAGGGGACATTGGTCAGTGCCCCTCCATCTGAGCTACATGCAGCGAATTGTATGCACTGCAACCAGCAAACACATTTGCAGCTCTCCCCTCTTTTCCGCAGTCAGCACAATGCAGCCACCATGTGCAAAACCTTCAGCAACCCTCTGCCAGTCAGTCAATGCAGCCAACATTCTGTAACTAACAGTACATCACAATCATCTCACTTGCATGGACAGCACCCCCCCCCCCCCCCATTTCACAGCCTCCTGCACAGTGCCGAATATACGTACCACCACCTGTAGCTTCTGCACCTGTGCTGAAAATTAGGGTTCAAACCTTCAAATATTACTGTACATTTATATTCTTATTATTTGTTTGGTTGTTGAATAAAGTGTTATGCAAACTGTCTGCGATCTGTCCCAGGTATTCACCTTTGGGGGGGGGGGGGAGACTGGTGGACAGCGGGCATCCATCTGAAAATGGCGCCTGTGAATAATGGCGCACAGTGTTGCCGCTAATCCGTTTGCCGCTTCTCGCTATTTAACGTTAAAGCCTTATTGTTATTTAGCGTTAAAGCCTTATCGTTATTTAGCGTTAACACACAGAACCCTCTCTGTACCTATCCCTAACCCCTATACCCCCCCCCCCCCCGGTGGTGCCTAACCCTAACCACCCCCCTGGTGGTGCCTAAACCTAAGATCCCCCTGGTGGTGCCTAACCCTAAGACCCCCCTGGTGGTGCCTAACCCTAAGACCCCCCCCCAGTGGTGCCTAACCCTAATCTTGACAGTGTTACATTAAATCCATTCACTGTTTTGCAGTTAAATAACGTCTGCAGTTTGGCTTATGTAGGGCGCTATTGATAAATAACGTTAGTGTGTGCCACTATTGATAAATAACGTTAGTGTGTGCCACTATTGATAAATAACGTTAGTGTGTGCCGTTTTTCTTCTTTTTTCCCTGTGCGCCATTATTATACAGTACTAACGATAAATAGCGATAAGCATATCTTTTTATTGCGGCGCCATTCTTATGCATAGGCGCTGTGCGCCATTATTCACTGATCCCATACAGCGAAGTTTCAGTGGAGCTGTGTTTCCGAGTGAACTCTACCCAGAAACACTGTGTCACTGACACTGCCATCTGTCCCAGGTATTCATCCAGGATTCTCCAATCGCAATCGATCTAGTGGAATCTGCTCCATCCATTTACATTGGCAGAGCGTTTACGTAAATCGCTAGCGATTTAAAAGCACTCCCTAAACGCTCAACAAAACAGAAGCAAAGGAGGGCCGCAACACTCACATTTCTGATGCCAAATGGGAGCAGGGAAATCAGGTGCCAGATCCAAACAGTAACCGAGGAAAGATGTCCCGCTACACCAGATGGTTAGGTTGTAGTGAAAATCTTTATTCCGACATCATAATACACAGATAAAAGCTCACGCGTATCGGAGCAAGGTGTGGCTCCTTAAAGAGGAACTCTAGCCTAAACAAACATACTGTCATTAAGTTACATTAGTTATGTTAATTAAAATAGAAAGGTAATATCATCTCTTACCCACACTGTTTTAAAAGAACAGGCAAACGTTTGATTTCATGATGGAAGCCATCTTTTTGGTTGAAAGGAGGTGACAGGGAGCATGAGACACAGTTCCAACTGTCCTGTGTCCTGATCACCCCTCCCAGTTGCTAGGCAATGTGAATAACAACATAAGAAATCCCATCATGCTCTGCACAGCCCAGGCTTTTTTTCTTTGATGGGTGGAGCTTAGCTAAAAATGCAGCTAAAAATGATGCTTTGGTAAGAAAAGTTCTGATGCTGTGAAACTGTTAAAGAAACACCAAGCCTTTTCAGTGTTGCCGAGTAGATTTTTAGTCCGTTAAGCATGGCTATGATTAAGGATCCACTGTGACGCTGGGTATTAGACGTAATCACTGAATAGATAAATCATGGTCAGATCGTCAGCTAGTCATACACGTGTAGTCAGAAATGCTGAGGTACACAATAGGACTGAGGCAAGGCTAGGTCAATAACAGGCTGATATCATACACAGGTGGTCAGATGGCTATAGTACAGAAGGCTGAGACAGAGACAAAAAGGTAAAACAGGCTGAGGTCATACACTTAGATCAGATGGCTGAGGTACAGATGAGGAGGAGACAGAATCAGAGTGAGGGTTTAGCCGGGTCATACACAGAATAACAATCAGAATAATATACAATTTACAATATATATATATAACTGGTCTAACTAGAGTACATATATATCGGCAGTGTCTTTATATATATATAGCTCTGAAAATTAGCTGACTAGGCACAGTAGCAAGACAAGGTCCAGCGCTCAGTGAACTGATAGCTATAATGGACAGCGAGTAAATGAATGCCCAGGGCTTGGATAGCAGGAATAGAGCACAGACCAAGCCCCCAGGGAAATCCGACTAATCAGCAACATCCCTGCAGCAAGTGTCAGCTGACTGCTGGAATCAGTTGACACACGCAGGGGTGCTCGGAACGCGGATACCCCTTTTCAAAATCAGGGTTGATCCGATCCGAATACCCAGATATCCGGGTCCAGACAGGATATCTGGATCCGAACTGGTGGGTATCTGAATAGAATCGGGTATCTGACCCTACTATCCGGGGTATCCGGGCAAATTCGGATATCTGGGTAGAAAACCCAGAAGTGGCCCTTTAAATTGCTTTAAAAACGTTTTTGAGGGTATATGAGGAATGTAGCATTATTATTTTTTAAAGGGAAACAATAATTGATGATGTGGGGACTTAAAATCCCCCAAAAAACAAAAAAAAATGTCTATCAGTTAACATCAGGACTAGGTTCCAGACAGCGGTCGTGCAGCCCACATTGTGTGCAAAGTGCCATGTGCAAAGTGCCACGTGCAAACACGTGCAAAGTGCCAAGTGCAAAGTGCCACGTGCAAAGTGCCACGTGCAAACACTTGCAAAGTGCCATGTGCAAAGTGCCAAGTGCAAAGTGCCACGGGCAAAGTGCAATGTGCGAAGTGCCCCGTGCAAAGTGCCACGGGCAAAGTGCCATGTGAAAAGTGCCACGGGCAAAGTGCCATGTGAAAAGTGCCATGTGCAAAGTGCCAAGTGCAAACACGTGCTAAGTGCAAAGTGCCAAGTGCAAACACGTGCTAAGTGCCATGTGCAAAGTTCCACGTGAAAACACATGCAAAGGGCAAAGTGCCACGTGTTTGCTTGTGGCACTTTGCACTTTGCACGTGGCACTTTGCACTTTGCACGTGTTTGCACGTGGCACTTTGCACTTTGTACGTGTTTGCACGTGGCACTTTGCACTTTGCATGTGTTTGAATGTGGCACTTTGCATGTGGCACTTTGCACTTGTTTGCTCGTGGCACTTTGCACGTGTTTGCACGTGGCACTTTGCACTTTGCTCTTGTTTGCACTTTGCACTTGTTTGCACTTTGCACTTGTTTGCACGTGGCAATTTGCATGCGGCACTTTGCACTTGTTTGCCCGTGGCACTTTGCACGTGTTTGCACGTTGCACTTTGCATTTGGCACTTTGCACATGTTTGCACCTGGCACTTTGCACTTTTTTGCACGTTGCACTTTGCACGTGTTTGCACGTGGCACTTTGCACATGTTTGCACATGGCACTTTGCACGTGTTTGCACGTGGCAGGCAGCAGCTGGTCTGGTGTGTGCACATCACACACACATACACATAGCAGCTGCAGCGGCTATGCAGCAAACACTCTAAATGTCACACTATGACATCAATCAAGCTAATGAACGATTTAACTATAGTGTAGTGATAGTGAAGGGGTTAATCACTGAACAGCTTATCACTGTGTACAGCCCTTGACCCAGCAGCACTGCAACACAGTCTCTAACGGTCACACTATGAGACATCAATCAAGCTAATTAACGATTTAACTATAGAGTAGTGACAGTAGTGAAGGGGTTAATCAATGAACAGCTTTAGGTTTATAACTGTGTACAGCCTTTGTAGGGCACCAACACTGGAGTATGTCTCTCAGTGAGCATTCAGCAAGCCAGGACGATCTGTCTCATCATGGCAGCTCTCCTAATTATACAGGGGGGCTGGCTAGTGTTCCTTTCTGTGATTGGGTGCCAGGGCTTAGGCTGGGAGGCCTCTTATTGGCTCAATGAGGTCAGGTTGTGCCAGCCAGGGTTCCTCTCTGTGATTGGTTGCTAGGGCTTCTGCTGGGAGCCCTCTGATTGGCTCCATGACGTCATCACCTTAATTACAGTATTTCGGATCCGGATATCCGCGGATATTCGGATTATGCGCCCAACTATCCGCAGATAGCTATCCGGATTTCTCCAGCTATCTGGAATCCGGAATCCGATCTGGATAGGCCCAAAAAGTTCGGATATCCGGGTTACCCGGATAGCTGGAATCCGGATGAGCACCCCTGGACACACGTCAGACACGCCTCCTTAACCTATAAAGGCAGCTCTGAGCTGCATCCGTCCTCCTAGGGAGACTGCCAGAAACAACACACTGACTCACATCTACAGGGGAGCCGGGGATGCAACTGGCCAAAAAAGGAAGAGGAAGCTTCCTCCAGCTGCTCCACACTATCAGAGCAGCCTCCAGAGACAACACCAGATAAGTTTGTTACATCCACACTTTGCTCCGATACGCGTGAGCTTTTATCTGTGTATTATGACGTCGGAATAAAGATTTTCGCTACAACCCAACCATCTGGTGTAGCGGGACATCCTCCTTCGGTTACTGCTCAAAAAAACACTGCAGTGGGTTCCAGGCCTCATACAGTATGGCTTACTAATTTACTGTTATTAGCAAAAGTAAGAAATTCCAACCTCGATAATATTGCCACCCAGAACTGTGACAAAGTGCAGCACAAATGAACACCTTACAGTGAAAGCGTTACAGAGCATTAGGACACGCCCCGGCCCAGCCACACCACAATCCTGCCTACTGCACTGAGTCAACTGCTCAGCATGAAGAGAGGGTTGAACTGTAAGGCTCAACACACACCATACAATCTTGGTTGTTCAATCTTACCACTTTCATGTAGTATAAGCGCTTCTCCAATCAATCATTCAAGGTATTTTCAATATGTTGGCCCTTATACTACATAGATTTGGTAAATCTGTACAACCTGGATTGTATGGTGAGTGTTGAGCTTAAGTGTCATGTCAGAGGCAACTAATGCCTCAACCACACACACTTTTTCATTAAAATAATTAACCGTTAGCATAGATCATGTGATCATCATTTTTTACAGGCAGTTTTAGGTTTCATTTTATAAGGTAATACAACCAAAAGCAGACCTGTTTACAACAGTATTTTTCCTTCTGAACTGCTTTATACTAACCCTGTGTTGGCTTTGCAGGTGCCCAGGTGCAAGAAGAGGCCTTTTGCTGTTATTGTCCCATAATCCTTTGCAGATAGCAGCGCATATTTTCACAATAGGATAGTAAACATCGGGAGGAGGGAGGGGACATGGCAGCGAGAAGATGGTACAAGAATGATGAAAGGACATGAAGAAAGAATCCACAAAAAGAGCCGTTTTCAAGTCGGTTGTGTTGTTTTGTGATGAAAATAGGAAGTTGAGAAATCTTTGAAGCTGGGCGCAGGACACAGAAGTTTGCGTAACCCGATCGTGTCCCGGCACGCCTCGTACCTTCCAGCCGGTGTCTTTTCAGTGACTTAATGCCATTGATGCTCGGGATGCATTATGAAGTGTGTAGAAAAAAACGGAATCAAATAAAATTACAGAAATGAAAAGTGAAAAAGTTTCTTATGACCTACTAAAGATTTACTCAGTACTGCAGGAAAGCAGTGATGTAACCCATAGCAACCAAAGTTAGATGTTATCTTTTTACTGATGGAAATCATCCCGCTGCTGACTGACACACCATTCGGTAAGTAGATCTTAGTAGGGAGAGGTGCCTGGCTGTTCTTCTGATCACATATGCTATTGCTCCGTAGCTATTGCCTGATGAAGCGGCATCAAACATGCGAAACGTGTTGCATTGTCTCCCGGATTATGTAAAAAAACTTGTTGTATTTGACAAACACATTGGCAATTTTTGTGTCTGCTTGGAGGAGGCAAGTCCACCACTGCCTTCTCATGTTTTAAACTTTTTAGATACTTTTATCCTTTTGGTGCCTCTGTATCAATACTATGCCATTAAGGCCCCGTTCACACTTGCGTTTTGGCAAGTAAACGGACCGGATCCTGATCGGATCCGGATCCGGTCCATTTGTATCAGGCATGCATCAGGCTGCCATCCGGATCCGTGGGCAAAAAATAGTGAAATTTAAATAAAAAAATGTTGGGGTCAGCAGAAGGTGCACCTGGTGCACGTGTAGAATCAGGTCCTCCGCTGTAGGCCTCACCTGCACCTCCGACATTCTGCCAAACAGCTCCAGCACGTCTGTCACTGCTGCTCCACTCCAGACATGCTTGGCCCATGTGTCCCCATCCGAAATGGCCGCTTGGATACGCATAGGAAGTGGGGTAGAACGTCAGGTTTTTGTAGGCAGTGTGTTCTGTGCCTTCCGTTCCCCATTGGTTTCTGTGTTCCGGATGGTGCTGTCAGGCTCAGGTCCGGCTCCGGTCCGGGTGCGTGGGCCGGAGATCCGGACCCAAAAAATAGCGCATGTTGGAAAAGTGTCCGGATCCGGTCCGGCTCCGTACTGTACTGCATTGCTATGCGGAACGTACGTTCCGTTTGTACAGTATACGGTCCGGATCAGATCAGGAAAATCCGGACAGGGAACGCTAATGTGAACCAGGCCTTAAAAATAAAGTTTTTTTTTTTTTTCCTACCAGGCTAATAAACCCCTTGTGTTGCATATACTTGGCGTTAAGATTCATGGACACCTGTTATAGCTGCCGCCCATAGCGATCGGATGCGATCACTAGAGCGACAGCTTGAGACCAATTGCTGTGTAGATGCATCAAAATGTTGTTGCCTAGCAATGCATCTATACAGTACTGGGGTCTCCAAACTGTGCGCCCTAATGGTCGCATGCAATCACTACAAACGCACAGGCTGGTGATAATGGTACGCTACATGTCCGACTAACTATGAAATAGGGCATGTATGGTATCGTTTTACTGGAACGAGCCAAGTAATGTATTTTGAGGTGTTTTACAATCGTGGCACTTGTTATGTAAAAATTAGGAAGAAGAATACATGAAAAAACTTGTAATCTTTGCGTTTACGCCAAATTTTCTTTGATTAAAAAAATACTTGGAAAAAACTATTGGTGAAAGAAAGCCTAGTTTATCCTAAAAAAAAACAGTGTATGTATCAGTTTGATGGAATAAGTAATAAAAAGTTATTGCTATATCAATAATGAAACAGCTGGAATGCCAAATTTGTCAGGAACCTTAAAGAGAACCCGAGGCGGTTCCATGGGGGGCAGATGGGAGACAGAGTCATGTTCTCTGCCTCATGACATTCCTCTGTGTCCCTACACCGCCACTCTCTGCCCCCCACCGCCGCGCTATGGCCCCCCGAGACTGGCAACATTATTTCTCTCCCCACCTTGGAGGTAAGCACAAGGGAGAGGGATTCCTTGTTCAAAATACCCACCAGGGGCGTTCCTGCAGGGTTTCCTGAGCTGCTATTGGGCAGCTCTCTCTCCCTAGCCACGCCCCCTTCAGCTCCCCCGCCTCCCTGCATGCTGATGAAAAAAATGAATCTCTCTTTCCAGCGTTGAGACCCAGAGCTCACAAAAGTGAAAGTGGGCCATTGCGGCCCATAGGAGCTGCGGTTTTTGAGGCTATTTAATCTACTCAGCCCCCTGGATCAAGTAGCCTACTTTAAAAAAAAAATGTATGAGCCCACCTCGGGCTCTTTTTAAGAGGTAAAAACCTCAGAACCTTCAGGGGTTAAAAACGCAAACGCCTGAAAAGCACAAGTGCGTGAAAAGTTTTGTTTGCATTTGCGATTCTGGAAGCCTGTGTAGTCGACCCAGCATACAACATGATCTTTATCTTGGCAGGAGGCCCCTAGGGGGTGAGGAGGGGGTGTTAAGGGAAAAGGCTTCAGTCTGCAATTACTTAAATGAATGATTATGCCTAAAGAGGAACCAAATCTCCGACCAAAAATTGAACTTTATCCCAATCAGTAGCTGATGCCCCTTTTACATGAGAAATCTTTTCCTTTTCACAAACAGACCATCAGGGGGCGCTGTATGACTGATATTGTGGTAAAACCGCTCCCACAAGTAACCCCTCCCACAAGAAAAGTTCGAACTTTTGTCAGTTTCCTGTCTGTGAACCTTGTTGCATTGTGGAAAATAGCTGTTTCCAACTGCCAGAAACCATGCAGCAGCTACATCACCTGCCAACAGTAAAATGTTCACTGGAGTTCCTCTTTAAATAAAAAAGGATTTCATATGAAATTTAATGACAATTATTGTGCAAGGCATGGTCAGTGGGGGGTTTTGGTCCACTTTAAATTGTTCTGTAGGTAAGGTAACGGCTTTTGCTCCAGCCTCCACCTGTCTGCCACCTGACTTATTAACACCGCAAATCATGAGTTTTACTTAGCCTAAATATTTGCATATCATTTGCATTAAAGCGACCTGAACTCAGAACTTCCTTTCTGCTGCAAAGTGACTTTTATACTGTCTGCCCACCACCAGTGGCTTAGAAATAGGGGATGCAGAAGTTGCGACTGCACCGGGGCCCCTGGACCAGAGGACCCCACTATGGGCCCTCTGTCACCCATCTTATTAGCTTTGCATTGGTGCTATGCTGGTAATGAACACCTCTATATGTGCATTAAACTGTTTCCTTACTCTGATTACACCTCTCAGACACTGCAGCTGTCCCTGGTAGGTTTTGGGGCTCTATATCAATACAGTGGTTGGGGCCCCAAGCTCCTTTGTTACACCACTGCCCTCTACTGTTCTCTATGGTATCTTCAGCATTTTTGGGCAGCACAGTAGCATAGTGGTTAGCCCTCTCGCCTTGCAGCGCTGTGTCTCTGGTTTGTATCCCAGCCAGGTCAACATCTGCACAGCGTTTGTATGTTCCCCCCCCCCCCCCGTGTCGGTGTGGGTTTCCTCCGGGCACTCCAGTTTCCTCCCACATCCCAAAATATATAGATAAGTTAATTGGCTTCCCCCTAAATCATCCCCCGACTACGATACATACACGACACGATACATACATAGACATATGACTATGGCAGGGATTAGATTGTGAGCTCCTCTGAGGACAGTTAGTGACAAGACAATATATACTCTGTACAGGGCTGCGCAAGATGTCAGCGGTATATAAATACTAAATAATAATGTTGTCTAACACAGGGGGAGGGGGGGGGGGCGTTCGGACGCCATGGTGACATTACAGTGCCACACCCACCTATTAGGAAATGAAGACCCGGGAGATGGGAGACCCCGGGGGGACTGTCATTTGGATCGCCCCGTTCCCCGGTTTACAATATTTGCAGGATAATTGGTTGTGAAATCACACAAGGAAAAAAAATTGTTATTGCTCATTTAATCTACCGCGTGAGTCTCACACGGGGATTTGATGAGTCTCAATAAAGTACAAGAAAAATGTTGCAAAATAATAAACAAAAAAGGATGTGAATGTAGCCATTCTCTGCCAAGCACGTAGGAAGCATTTAACCACCCTGGCGTTCTATTGAGATCGCCAGGGCGGCTGCGGGAGGGTTTTTTTTAAATAAAAAAAAAACTATTTCATGCAGCCAACTGAAAGTTGGCTGCATGAAAGCCCACTAGAAGGCGCTCCTGAAGCATAATTCCGATCGCCTCCGGCGATCAGAATTAACAAGGAAGGCTGCAATGAGCAGCCTTCCTTGTTTGGCTTTCCTCGTCGCCATGGCGACGAGCGGAGTGACGTCATGGACGTCAGCCGACGTCCTGACGTCAGCCGCCTCTGATTCAGCCCTTAGTGCTGGCCGGAACTATTTGTTCCGGCTGCGCAGGGCTTGGGCGGCTGGGGGGACCCTCTTTCGCCGATGCACGCGGCGGATCGCCGCAGAGCGGCGGCGATCAGGCAGCACACGCGGCTGACAAAGTGCCGGCTGCGTGTGCTGCTTTTTATTTTATCAAAATCGGCCCAGCAGGGCCTGAGCGGCACCCTCTGGCGGTAATGGACGAGCTGAGCTCGTCCATACCGCTAAGGTGTTTAAAGGAGAACTCCAGATATAGAGGTTTTTCTAGACTTGTGTAGCAGGCATTTGTGGTACAGCTAATTTTATCTGAGTAGCTGATTATTGACTATAGACTATGGTAAGAATTAGATTGTGAGCTCCTCTGAGGATAACACACTGGCTGGCTGCGGGTCTGTGAAAAACAAACTGTACACCCTCAGCCACTCCATTCCTCCTCAGTCAGGACAGCAGTGCCACCTCCTCCCTTCTGCTGTGCAAGTCAAATGAAACACTGCTACTCTCCTGCCTCCCCTTCCTCACTCACTGTCAGACTCCTCACACAGCACAACAAGCTGCTTTTCCCCAATAATGCTCTCCTGCCTCCCCCTCCTCACTCACTGTTAGACTCATCACACAGCACAACAAGCTGCTTTTCCCCAATGATGCTCTCCGGCCTCCCCCCTCCTCACTCACTGTTAGACTCCTCACACAGCACAACAAGCTGCTTTTCTCCAATGATGCTCTCTGGCCTCCCCCCTCCTCACTCACTGTCAGACTCCTCACACAGCACAACAAGCTGCTTTTCCCCTATGATGACCTCTTCACCTCGCTCTCCTTTCGCTTCTCCTCCTGCTCTGACTGCATACTGTAAACACAGTACAAACATGCCGCTTCTGTAATCACTGCGCCTGATGCAAGTGTTTCACCTTGCCTTATGAGAGAACCAGCCCTGCCCTTTCCATGATCCAATTTATAAAAATGCATGTAGAATTCACTTTAGTGGGTTCAAGATAGAACCCCCTTTATTCTGAATCCAGGTTTATTTTAAAAAATTGAGGCAGGTAACCATGATAAAAAAAAGTGCTAGCAAATTGATAACATGTGCAAAAAAAGAGTAATATAGCAGTACACAAAAACAAACAAACAAACAAACAAAAAAACAAACAAATGTAGTTGATACTTATGGGGTCACAGATAATAATGTCCAAAGAGTCCGGAAGGATACCGGGAAGAACCCCCTCAGATGCCCACACGTATCGCTGGTGTTACTCCCGCTTCCTCAGGAGTTCCTACACCACACCGCCCCTGAGGAGCCTGCTGTAACAGCTGCTGTTGAATCGCATGGCGGTGAGGCTGGTATGATTCACACGTAATGAAAGTCGATGGAAATGCAGAAAAATCTCATTTGATATATGAAAATTGCATTCTGATGTTGCAGTTACTTTGATACATTTTCATGTAAATAAACATCATTGGAATGCACAAAAAAAATTGCAAACCGAAAAAGTCGCACATAAAAACACAAAATTGCAAAAGGTATAAATCAAAGGACAAAACCAAAAGATCGCAAAACAAGGATCGACAACAGAGAGAAACTCAAAGAATGGGGCACATATAGGGCGATCCCAATATCAAAAAAACGACGTTTGACGGCACGTAGGGGTCAGCTAATTGACGCGGCCGCGTCTATGCACTCCATTTAAACCACGCCAACTACTGCAGAATCATGTCCCTTTGCAGCCTCGGCGGAGCTAGCCGGACAGCGCGCTTTTCAAGCCTTCCTGGACCCTCTCTTATTACTGAATACTGGTGAGCCTTTTTATTAAAGACTCCATTCTCTGCCCTACACCACTCCTCACTGTTTATATTCATCTTTCAACTCTTATTTATTCTTATTTCCACCTATGCCTTTTATGACTGTTGTTATATGCACTTTATCACTTGTTCTCTTGTTATATTATATGTCTTATTGTATTTTGAGCACCTTATGCTAATCATTGCACCAGCATTTTACCAGTGGCAGATTGTGTTTTTTTTTTTCTGATATTGGGATCGCCCTATATGTGCCCCATTCTTTGAGTTTCTCTCTGCGACACAGTATACATATATTTATATAGATATTACTATTATTATTGGTGTATTTTTGTACGGATACTGTGCTTTAAACCATCGCAGAGAGCTCAGATTGTGACACAGATTTCTTTACCAGCTAAGTGCTGGCATTAGGCTCTTTATATCATTGATATTATAGGGATTTTTGGTCCAGGTTGGCTTCATTGTTTTTAATTGTTTTTAAATTTGTAGTGGCACTGGCAATCAATAAATACATTTTGCATTCAAATATATCCTGGATCTGCCTTTTTTGCTCTATTGAATTATTAATCATGTCAGGTGGTTCTTTTTTCTTGTTGTTGAGTTTAGTCAATTGTTTGAGGTCGCTGACCTTCCCCCTGATTTTCTAGATCGACTTAACAAATTGTCATTTAGCTGTTAGATATGCTGTTTGTGCTTTCTTGAGTGAAAAATACGCAAAACAAGGATCGGACATGCGGAAAGTCTCACACGGAATTGGCAATGAATAAGAGTGAATTAAATTAAATTGAATAAGAGTGAATTAAATTATATATATATATATATATATATATATATATATACACACACACACACACACACAATTATGCATTTAAAATATTACATATTATTCATATATACAATTTAAATATTGTGTGTGTATATAGATTTAGATAAATATATATATATATATATATATATATATATATATATATTTTATACAACAAATATTTAATTTTATATTATAAAATGTATTACGGTATATACTGTAATAATTACTATGTTTTTTGAGCAAAGACATTTCATTGCCTGGAGTGCCGTTGGTCCTGGGGGGCGCCATGCCCCTGATGAAGCCACACCTGCCTAACAAAGCCCCGCCCCCTAACAAAGCCAAGCCCCCACAGGTGTTTGTGTCTCTCTTCTTTTGTCCCTCGTACTTCCATTTGTCCCCCTTTGTAGCTCCTTCTGGCCCCTGTGCCTCCTTTTATTTCCCTGTGGCTCTTTCTGTCCCCTTGTGCTTCATCTTCCCGGTGCCTCCTTCTATCCTCCATTTTGCCTTCTTCTGTCCCCTTTGTGTCTCCTTTGGTCCCCCCAGTGCCTCCTACAGTCCCCTCTGAGCCTCGTTCTGTCCCCTTGTGCCTCTTTTCCTCATTTGTGCTTCATTGTGTCACCTTATGTCCCCTTGTGCCTCCTTTTCCCTTTTGTGCTTCATTGTGCCTCCTTCTGTGTCCCGTGCCTCTGTCTGTCCCCCATTGTGCCTCCATCTGTCCCCCTTTGTTCTTCCTTCTGTACCTCTTTTTGCCCCTTCTGTCCCTCTGTGTCTTCTTCTGACCCTTGTTCCTCTTTTTGTCTCTTTTATGCTACCTTTGCGCCCTGTGCATGCTTCCCTCCCCCTTTGACCCTCTTTCTGTCCCCTGTTGTGCCTCCTTCTGTCCCCTTGTATCACTATCTGTCCCTAACCCCTGTTGCGCTTTCCCAGGCCAGTGTGTAAATGCAGAGTATAGTGCAGCAGAAGCTGTGCTCTCACCTCTCCGCTGGAGTCCAGCGCTGTGCCTGTGTGACTATCCTGTCTGTCTCCTGCTCCCTGTAGTGCTGGCACCTCACTCTCCTCATGTAGAGTGTAATCACGCTACACATGCGGTAGGAGATGCTGGGCACTAGGGCGAGTGGTGAGCGGACAGGCGGGAAGCACAGCACTGGACTCCAGCAGAGAGGTGGGAGCAGGGCAGTTTCTAGGCTAAATTGCACCCAGGGCGAGGGTGTAGAAATTGTGCCCCCCTCTCCCCTCCCCCCCCCCCCCCCTTGGACTCGCAAACCCTTACTCTTTAGGGACAGTCATACAGCCACAGGTCACAAGTAGATCTGCCTACTTACTGGTAGTGACCAGCTGCTCATCCAGGAGGAAGCAGGGACCAGGAGAACACACAGGAGAAGAGAGCCCGGAAAGCCGACTCCTCCATGGACGCAGCACACTGACAGCCTGCAGTACCGCTACAGGACATCAGGTGTCATCAAGCGGTGGTGACAGCCTGCAGTACCGTTACAGGACATCCGGTGTTATCACGCGGTGGTGACAGCCTGCAGTACCGCTACAGGGCATCAGGTGTCATCACGCGGTGGTGACAGCCTGCAGTACCGCTACAGGACATCAGGTGTCATCCCGCGGTGGTGACAGCCTGCAGTACCGCTACAGGACATCAGGTGTTATCACGCGGTGGTGACAGCCTGCAGTACCGCTACAGGACATCAGGTGTCATCATGCGGTAGTGACAGCCAGCAGTACCGCTACAGGACATCAGGTGTCATCACACGGTGGTGACAGCCTGCAGTACCGCTACAGGACATCAGGTGTTATCACGCGGTGGTGACAGCCTGCAGTACCGCTACAGGACATCAGGTGTCATCACACGGTGGTGACAGCCTGCAGTACCGCTACAGACCATCAGGTGTCATCACGCGGTGGTGACAGCCTGCAGTACCGCTACAGACCATCAGGTGTCATCCCGCGGTGGTGACAGCCTGCAGTACCGCTACAGGACATCAGGTGTCATCCCGCGGTGGTGACAGCCTGCAGTACCGCTACAGGACATCAGGTGTCATCCCGCGGTGGTGACAGCCTGCAGTACCGCTACAGGACATCAGGTGTCATCCCGCGGTGGTGACAGCCTGCAGTACCGCTACAGGCCATCAGGTGTCATCACGCGGTGGTGACAGCCTGCAGTACCGCTACAGGACATCAGGTGTCATCCCGCGGTGGTGACAGCCTGCAGTACCGCTACAGGACATCAGGTGTCATCCCGCGGTGGTGACAGCCTGCAGTACCGCTACAGGCCATCAGGTGTCATCACGCGGTGGTGACAGCCTGCAGTACCGCTACAGGACACCAGGTGTCATCACGCAGTGGTGACAGCCTGCAGTACCGCTACAGGCCATCAGGTGTCATCACGCGGTGGTGACAGCCTGCAGTACCGCTACAGGACATCAGGTGTCATCACGCGGGGGTGACAGCCTGCAGTACCGCTACAGGACATCAGGTGTCATCACGCGGTGGTGACGTGATGATGACTGGACATCTGACGCAGCCAGCCCAGGAGGAGTCAAGGAAGGTGATCGCGCTGGTAATCTTCTTTCTTCCATTCGGCTGCACCGCACGTCACCAGCTCCCTAGCGGTTATGTCCTTCTGGGTCGCCCTGCCCGCACTGCCCAAGAAACGGCCCTGGGTGTGAGCACAGCTTCTGCTGCGCTTTACTCTGCATTTATACACTAAGCTGGGGGAGTGCAGGAAGGGGGGTGTGCAACAAAATGTGACAGGATCAGCAGGTTATTTGAATCCAAGGGACTCCCTGTTATATGCATTTACCCTTAAAGGGAACCTAAACTGAGAAGGATATGGATTTTTCCTTTTAAAAAAATACCAACAGACTGACTCTGTGTCTCTAATACTTTTAGTCACAGCCCCTCAACAAGCATGCAGATCAGGTGCTCTGACTGAAGTCAGACTTGATTAGCTGCATGCTTGTTTCAGGTCTGTGATTCAGTCACTACTGCAGCCAATAGATCAGCAGGACTGCCGGTATTGTTTAAAAGGAAAAAGCCATAGCCCTCTCAGTTTAGGTCCCCTTTAATGGAACAGGGTTTATATTATCTAGTGTGCGCTTTTTTTGTAGTTTTTTGGGGGGATGGGAGAGTGACACAGGACTTCTTTTCTGGAGTGACAAAAAGGGTAGAAACAGCCTTGGTTATGGTTATTATTTGGCGGCTTATACATGTAGTTTTATAGTATCTGTATTGTACTTGTTCCTGTACCTGGCTGTCTTGACAATATCACTGCCAGACTATAGGTCTGCTGATCTTTGCCATAAGGGTAGTTTGTCCTCTAAGAAGACTTTCCCCTTTTTGCTGGTTAATTATCAGCATTCACTGCTGCCTTAATTGCGTTGCCCAGAAGCATATGGTAAGGAACACCTGGATTGCTTCAGATCCTTGAGGAGCAGGTGCTGCATGCAGTCCTGTCTCTCTGTCACCCAAGGGTGCTCACCTGACCTGGTCGTCATAAGCCCATGTCGTTCACAGGGACAATTCCAAAGACCGCTCCACAATCTAGGACTGCCTGAACAATTTTACATTTATTACAACAGCTTTGCTAGTGCTGTTAGGAATAAAGCATTACTTGTAGCTCTGTGATCTCTCAGCTACTCGGCTGGTCTGTAATCCGTCCTATTATGCTCTGTCAGACTTGATGAGCAGAGAACAGATCGTGGATATGACTTGTCCACAAGCATCAAATGAAAATGACTCCGCTTATTTCAGAAATAGTTTAAATTCGATTTCTTACACCCCCTAGAGTGCTCCTGTTTAGGATAAAGAGCCATCTTTTATAATTTACTACTTTTTACATTTTTCTTTTTGTTACTAGATCTGTTTTTATTTTGACCTGTTGAATAGTCAAGTTTAGATATGTTATATTTCCTGTAGCACTATACACTTATATATTGAGATACATATATATATATATATATATATGTTTGACATTGTCACAGGCTGGTAAAATCCGCTGATTACATCATATTATCGTCTCTCTATGACATATGCTACGTTTATTTTCTTTTAATTGTTAAATTGTGGCCAGTAATCTTTTTGGTCTCAATGTATATGACTGATATGTTGTATATGTGCCACAATAAAAAGATTTAAAAACAAACAAACAAACAAACAAACAAACAGGAAACAGAGGCAGGAATGTCAAATACACAAACGCCAGGAAAACGTCTAACTTAAAGGATACCCGAGGTGACATGTGACATGATGAGATAGACATGTGTATGTACAGTGCCAAGCACACAAATAACTAGGCTGTGTTCCTTTTTTTTCTTTCTCTGCCTGAAAGAGTTAAATATCAGGTATGTAAGTGGCTGACTCAGTCCTGACTCAGACAGGAAGTGACTACAGTGTGACGCTCAATGATAAGAAATTACAACTATAAAACACTTTCCTAGCAGAAAATAGTTTCTGAGAGCAAGAAAGAGATAAAAAAAGGTCAATAGTTCATAGATTTTAGCTCTGGCATACTTCATTGTATGTGTCATTGAGCAAAAACAATAAAACTGTTAAAACGTAAAAAGTAGATTTAAAAATAAAATAAAACTGTGGAATATCTTAAAAAGTCACGTTTAGGAGAAGGAAGATAGAAACAATCATTTATTTCATTAGTTTGTTTGACCCTCGGGTGTCCTTTAAAGAGGAACATTAACCCAGGTTCGAACTTCCTCCCAATCAGTAGCTGATACCCCCTTTCCCACAAGAAATCTTTACCTTTTCTCAAATACATCATCAGGGGAGTCTGTATGGCTGATATTGTGGTGAAACCCCTCCCACAGTGTGATGTCATGACCATGGTCCTGACAGTTTGCTGCCTGTGAACCTCTTTGCATTGTGGGAAATAACTGCGTTTTCCAACTGCCAAGCAAGCTGCATCTCCCTCTGCACAGAACTCTTGGTAAACAAATATTCCGTACAGATCACCTGGCAGAACCAAAGATGTCACCAGCAGTGATACATTTCAGAATGTGTATTAACCATTTCAGCCTACAGTGTCGAAAATCGTATGCATCCGAGCAACCTTCACCTCCCATTCATTCGCCAGTAACTTTATCGCTACTTATCAAAATGAATTGATCTATATCTTGTTTTTTCCGCCACTAATTAGGCTTTCTTTGGGTGCTACATTTTGCTAAGAATTATTTTTTTCTAAATCCATTTTAACAGGAAGATTAAGAAAGAAATGGAAAAAATTCATTCATTCTCAGTTTTTGGCCATTATAGTTTAAAATTAATATACGCTACCGTAATTTAAACTCATGTATTTTATTTGTCCATTTGTCCCGGTTATTACGCCGTTTAAATTATGTCCCTATCACAATTCATGGCGTCGATATTTTATTTAGAAATAAAGGTGCAATTTTTTTTATTTAAATAATGTATTTGGGTAATTTTTGGTGTGGGAGGGAATTATATTCCCATTCACTGATTGGGGGTGGGGTGTAACGGCAGGCAGCGGGAGCGCGCGCCTCAGGCAACGGCAGCTGCACAGTCTGTCTATCCGTCCAGATAGAATTAAGTGGATAAGGGTGAGGAAAGATTTTACAATGGGCAAACTCTGACTAAATAATCTATAGATGAATATTGTAGAAAAAGAAGAAATTTGATTCATCATGATATTTTTATTTCAGTCCCTCTTTGAACGCGTCTTGGGCCACAGATATGCTGCGGCCGCCATAGACTTTAGCTTTAGGTGCTCCTGTGGTTTTATTGTGGAGTCTTTAATAACAATACCAGCTTTTTTCACCGACCTCGCCTGGTTTTGCGGATCCTTGTTTTTTTTGCTAATTTCCCACACCGGTCCTCTTTCAAAACATCCAGCCTCCTGCGGTGAGTTTATTAAAAGCCAGATGGATTTATTCTGGAAGGTTGTGGAAAGTCCAACATATGGTGCACTTACCTGAGTGAATCAAGGAAGTGGCATCAGGAGGCAGGAAATGACATCACTGGACAGGAAGTCTGATTTGATATATGGTGCATGTAAGGCAAACAGCCCTACATATGGTGCATGTAAGGCAAACAGCCCTACTTGTGTGTACAAGTCCAGTTATCCATCAGGTCTTATCTTAATTGCAGTAAAAAAAAAATTGCCCGGAGGACCACCTAATGATGCGTGGTGATAAAGCTATAGGACGCGCCTGGCCTCTAACCCTGTATGCATTCCGCCTCACCCCTGTGGAAAGGTGAACTCTTCTCTTTATAAACTTTCCTGTTCCTAAGTGACCCAACCAGTTCTACAGACACTCAGTGGCGGCGTGAATAATCTGATGAGACTTCCAGAGAATGATGTGTCTTCCTGATAATTGGGAAACTGTCAGTCATGACGTTACTAAAACATTATACTTAAACAGAATGGATAGTGCTTGTTTTCTTTTACGTTAATTACCTGTTCAATGTTTTATTTTATTTAGTAAGCTTGTTTCAAAACACACTGACGTCTTCTGCAGCACTGTACTGAGTACATAGTCATGTCACTGACTGTCATCAGAGGAGCTCACAATCTAATCCTACCATAGTCATAGTCTAATGTCCTACCATATTATTATGTATTTATATAGCACTGACATCTCCTGCAGCACATTACAGAGTACATAGTCATGTCACTGACTGTCCTCAGAGGAGCTCACAATCTAATCCTACCATAGTCATAGTCTAATGTCCTACCATATTATTATGTATTTATATAGCACTGACATCTCCTGCAGCACATTACAGAGTACTGTAATGATCCGCTCAGCTGGCTGCACAGGCAGACAGCACAGGCAGACAGCTGTTTGACCATTCTTCAAGTCTGTGGGCTGCAGGTCTCTGGAAGAGAGACCTGTCTTCACTTTGCAAGTTTCAGACCTGCTCTGCTGCTGAGGAATTTGCATACATTTGTCATGCAAATTATCTAGCTGCCTCCTTTGAAGGCTTGCAGCATAAATACCGTCTGATCCCACAATCCTTTGCTGGTCATGATGGTTTGTTAATACACTCCTGGGGTGTCATCCTTGCTACTGTTTGCTAAAGATTATCTTAGAGTATTCTTGGGGACTGCACTAGGCATCCCATTAGTGCAGTCAGGTTGTATTATCTGTATTGCCTGTCTTGTCTTGTCCTTGCGATTGCACTGTCGCCAGCGGTTGGCGATGGTGAAGTGTTTGGTCCAGTACCTGGATCGCACTTGCCCTAGCGGTAGTGGCAGTGGCTCTCTCTAGTCTATGTCTTGGAGTTTTACCATAGCTGCGGTTGCTACTGGTTACTCCTTCTGTCTGTCTTGCCGTGTGGATCGCACTTGCTCTGGCGGTAAGATCAGTGGATCCTGCTAACTCTGTTGCTGTACTTGGATCACACTTGCTCTGGTGGAAAAGAGCAGTGGATCCTGCTAGCTCTGTTTTCTCTACTTGGATCACACTTGCTCTGGTGGAAAAGAGCAGTGGATCCTGCTAGCTCTGTTTCTCTAAGTGGATCACACTTGCTCTGGCGGAAAGAGCAGTGGATCCTTTCTGTCCTATCCCTGAACCCGGATCGCACTCGCTCTGGCGGAAGAGCGGTGGATCTTATCTGACCTATTCCTGTTGATCGAGAGTCTGTCTGTCTGGAGCAAACACTTGCGGTTGCCTGTGGTAAACCGTTTAGCAAGCGTTCCTGTTATTTGTTCATTTGTCTGTCATTGGTTAGTCAGGGTGGCGTGCTTGTCTCTGTTGCGCTTATCGTGCGGAGACCGCGCCGTAAACGCGTTCGCTGTTGTGAATGAGTGTGGTGTTCTCGTTTAGCTAGCGTTTGTTATTTTCTTTACCTTCATATTGTTGTTTGCTGTGCCTTTGCTACTCTTGTGCTCTGCTCTGTTCTGCCTTGTGTCACTTCTGGCAATCGCCTCTCTCCTGCGATTGCGTTCCCGCTTTGTTTCTGCGGATGTGTGTTCACCGTCGCCGGGTGGCGACTAGATTGGGGAACACACATTTAGTCTGTCTCTGTGCTCTCTCTTTTGGAGGGCTATCTTGCCCTGCTTTGCTGCCCCATTATGTACAATCATTATCTGACATCTGTGGCTGTGCAGAGGATCTGTTCCTCTGCACTCCACAGCTCCATCTGCTGGCAGGAATTCCCCTCTACAGGTGCATAGCACCATTGCTGGGTTCTCTCCGATTATACGCTTGTGGAGGATTTCCGCAGTGTCGGAGCGCTGACCACGGAAATAGTTACACAATCGTTAAGTACATAGTCATCAGTAGCGGCTCTAGCTTCAATTTTTTTCATTTGGGGGGAAAGGGGGGGCGGGGGAAAGGGGGGGGGGAACGATGGCTGGTGGGGCCCATTTAGGTGATCAAAAAATCGATATTGGTATGGGGAGCTTTAGATATTTGTTGCCTTACTCAGGTGATAAAATTAAGGCTAATTAGTTCAACATTGATAGGAACCAAACATCACAAACAGAACTCAGAGGCTTTTGAGCAGAGCAGATTGTCCAAATGATGGTGTTATTATGGAAAAAAGTTTCCTACAGATGCTCTTGGTTAGTTGGCTGGTATGCTTTATTCCTTACTTGCTAGTAAGCTGCTCCTGTGTGGGCAGATCACAGACACATCATTCCAGACCCCAGTCTAAGCACTCTGCAAGCAAGGGGAGGGGGAAGAAGCAGGAGGGAGAGGAGCGCTGTGTGTATAATTCATTATCTTAGTAGCTAATAGCACCATATATTGGCTAATTTAAAAGAAAAACAATACGCTTTCAGCTTGTAAGCCTTTTTCAGATTCCTGTTGACTGACAATGTTAGAACATACAGTCAGAAGGAGGTAGGGAGATTTTTTTTGCAAATACAAGTGTCATCCCGATACCTTAATTACAAGGGATCTTGCAAGGATTGTGAGGTATTTATGGCAAATAGATGACCATTGGTTTACTTAACTCTACATAGACTCAGGCTGACATGGAGAGTTTTTTACAGACCATATGCTGGTCACATGCCCCAGTGTAGCACTGCCATTGCAAAAATCCTTGCACGATCGTGTAGATGTGTAGATGCGTGGTCCCACACTGTGCGAACCCTTCGGCTGTCATTGCTACTTCCTGTTATGTCACATGTGGTGGCCACTGGCCATGGTAATCGCCAGGAAGTAGCAAGCAATGTAACTCTGTAGTTATGCATTTTTTATTGAAAATATCTCTTTACATGGTGCTGCAGGCTCTACTAATCTAAAGAAAATGAACGTGTGAAGATTATTAAGATTATTGATAAGTAATTATGTGGTTCTGCAGTGATTAAACCATCTCCTGTCACTGCCTGCAAATTAATTCTATTTAATGTCAGGACCTTAACATAATAATCAACGGTAATTCTTCAGTTAGATAAAAATATATAGCTGTAACATTTGCAGTTAATTTGTTTAATCATTTATCATCATTAAGTGTTATATACTATATATCTCACTAATAATATACTGTAAATGTGAAAGTTTGGATGTTTGGATGTTTGTTACTCGATCACGTAACAATGGCTGAACAGATGTGAGTGAAATTTGGCACACACATAGTACATTACCTGGAATAACATATAGGATACTTTGTATCCCCATAACCAAAACGTGGGCGGAGACAAATACAAATATCACTGGGAAAATGTAAACTACAGCCATTCTTACACTGATAATGGCAGGGTTCTCACACTTTGCACAGTTATCCACTGGGTGACTGGGATTAATATTCAGAAAAGTGGGTGGGGCCTACAAAAGCCAATCAAAATTCACCTATTGATTTTCAAGGGAAAATTTTTAATTGCTGCCATTCTTGCACTGTTAATGGCACAAGCCTCAAACCTGGTACAGTTGGTCGTTGGGTGACTGGGGTTCAAATTCAGAAAAGGGGGTGGAGCTGCAAACAGCCAATCAGATGTGTTTCATTTCAATGCATATTTATGCCAAAGACCACAAAGCTCACAAAGTAGGTCAGTGAGTAATTGTGTGTTAGGGTTAGAAAAAGTGGACGGAGCGAACACCAGCCAAATACATACCGGGCAACGCCAGGTCATCAGCTATATATATATATATATATATATATGGAGTGTTTAGCTATCAGGGACAACAAAGAGATTTGCATTCAGCCCCTTCCCCAGAAACGCAGTAGTGGTAAGGCTCTCCTACTGTCCTACACCACCCCCTGGGCCCCTCCCCTTCACACACCCATTCAGTCACAGAAGCACTGGCTGCATTCACTGCTGTGGAGTCAGTCCGGCCTGTGACCGGTGGCCGCACGTTCCCGCCCCCTCGTTTCTGTCTCTTTGGCAGCCACTATGCCGCTGTCATGATGGCAGCAACGCTATGTGACACGTGAGAACTTCCTACTTGTTGCCACCCGCGCCGCCTGGGTCCCTTCGTCTGTCAGCGACCAGTGAGTATAAGTTACTTACTGCAAGTCTGCTGCAACCCTCCAGTCCACTTCACACCACTGACTCCGGCTCCGCCCTCATAATAAGTAGGAAGTCCGGTGGAAGGGCCTCGGGTAGTGGGTCCCACAAAGCTGGGGGTGAAATCACAACCAGAACAAGCTCACCTTTCCTCAGTGTGGCAAAATGCAGCACAAACGATCACCCTGCAGTGAGAGACTGCTATATAGTTTTCTTTTACATGCTTAGCCACGCCCTCATCCCGCCTACAGCACTGACTGAAATGCACAGTGTAAAGAAAGGTTTGATCTGGATATATGATGATAACCCCCCCCCCCCCCACTGTCCCCCAGGAAGAACATTCATACTGATGAACAGATCGCATAGATCACGGTTTCTCAACATTTGCATAACATTTATGCTTTTATTAATGACTGCAGTGGCCCAGTACCCCTGCTGTGGGTAACATCATCTACAGGGCACATCTATTTGCTAGGTTTACTCTAAAAATGTCCATGAATGCTTTGCAAACATTTATTTTAATTACCTATAAGTAGTTTTTTTTCAGGTTTGCTCATCTATGCATTATAAATGTTTAATGTCAAAACATATTATAACTGACTATAAAAAGTTCAGGTACCTCCTGTGACCAAGTAAGTGACCCCGTGGGGTACCCATACAATGCCATTTAAATGACATTGTATATGTGTTGCTGGCTGGGCGATATCTGCCCAACATCCGCTGGATGGATCAGGCAAAATGCCCGATATCGGCCGCTCCTTGTTTGGCTAAATTTTTTAACACGATTGTCGTCCGATCAGGCGAAATCTCTTTGGATGCTTCACACAACTTTTGTTGAGCGCAGGGCCGGGCCGAGGCATAGGCTGGAGAGGCTCCAGCTTCAGGGCGTACTGTAGGAGGGGGCGCACAATTCATTCAGCTGTCATTCCTAATTGTGTTTGAAGCAGAAAGAAATAAGAAGAGGGGATACATAGCAGTGACTGCAAGCCAGATAACTAGATATTAAGGTGTTGGGGAGGATGTGGGCCCTATGGCGCCTCTTAGTCTAATAGCAATCAGTGTGTGAGGGCTGGGGTGGGAGGGATGGAGGGGCGCACTTTGCTGTCTCAGCCTTGGGTGCTGGAGGACCTTGTCCTGGCTCTGGTTGAGCGTGTTTAGCTTTACTCAGGCTTTGGGCTGGAACCCACTAGGAATCCTTGCAGCACTTTTAAATCGCGCCGTCGCTGTAAGCAGCGATTCCTAGGGCGATTGCGATTGTCTTTCGCTCTTTTTTTAAAAGCACTGCACAGTAAACTGTATAGCGCTTCTGATTAGCGTTTTTTTTTTTAAATTCAAATAAACTTTATTATGCTTATCAGTTTTCCCGATGTCCGGCTTCTGTCTGTAGCCCTGTCCCCTAAAGGAGGCCCCGCCCCCCTAGGTGTGTCTCTAGGACCAATCAGAGAAGCGCCTGTGACCTCTTCTGCTAGGGGGCGGAGCTACGGACGGAAGCCGGCCATTTGGACACGCAGTAAGTATTATTAACTTTATTTAAAACTCCAAACGCTCGTCTCCCAAATTGCTGCAAAATCGCTTTACAGAGTGATTTTGCAGCGCTTCTATACATAGCATTGAGCGCAAGCGTGCTCAAAACGCTGAATGTTCTGCGACTGCGATAAACGCTAATCGCAATCGCACTAGTGGGTTCCCCATTATTTAGATGGGCAAAGCAATTTTTGCGAATAGCCGGCGATTGTCGGCGATTCAAAAACACTGCTCCCCTGCCCTGCGTTTCTGGAAAAAGCGCTTTTCCAGAGCGGTTTTGTAATTCACTCCCTGACGCAAGTCAGGAAGTGAACTCCTTGACCCGGAAATGAATAAATACAATGCATTTATTGTTAAAAACGCAATCGCTGCCCAAAGCGATTTTGCGAGCATTTTGCGATTTCCTATACCTTCCATTGAGGCAAAATCGCCTCAAAAATGGTACAGGCACCACTTTGCTGCACGCACAGCACACGAACAGTGCTGATAGGAAACTTCTCGCAGAGATTCATTGCACCAGCGTTTTGTGGGTCGATTTTAAAAATGGCCTGTGCTTGATAAAAGGCCGAAAACGCCCCTATTGTGAACGAGCCCTTTACTTAGCGCTTAGCTTCCTGCGCCTGTGCCAATGATACCCAACATATCGCCACATCCTGCTAAATATAGCGACTGCTAATAATAGCGATTATCTTTTATTCCCCCACTGCAGAAGAATAATGACACTCTCTCCACATCCCACTTACAGCGACTAATGAGGAGAAACAGACTATTAATATGTGATTTTCAAATTATTCAATTTAGGTTCCCAAATTTCTTTTCTTTTTTTTTTTTTAAATCTAATTGTGGCGGCATTATAACTCAGCGGCAAAATTTATTTTTAGAATTCTCTCGCCTGTCCAAATAAAAATAAATTAGAAAAAAAACGCCTAATGAATCATGGCAAAAAATCGCTCCCCCTAATGACGGACATGAAAAGGTGACAGCGTGCGCGGGGTCGATTAAACGCTGATGAAAGCCAGGAGTATTCACAGTTAAACTTGTGTCATTTTTAGGGTAATAGACAGGAAGCGCTTTGATCGACGGCTGACAAACACCCGACTCAAACTTTGATGACTCAGAAGAATTTGGTGACATTCTTGCTGTCAAAGTGCACCTGTCAGTGCTGTCACAACACCAATAGGGGTTCTGCACCTGTTTCCAGCTTGTTTGTCCCACTGGGGCTCATTCCCTAAAGCTGAAGAATGCTGGGGAATGTAATCAAAGCTGCCCTGGATTCATTTAAAGGAGTACTGTAGGGAGAAAAAGAATTGAATTTACCCGGGGCTTCTAATGGTCCCCCGCAGACATCCTGTGCCCACGCAGCCACTCACTGATGCTCCAGCCCCGCCTCCGGTTCAATTCTGGAATTTCCGACTTTAAAGTTGCAAAACCACCGTGCCTGCGCGGCTGTGCCCTCGCTGACGTCACCAGGAATGTACTGCACAGGCCCAGTACAGTCTGCACCTGCACAGTACGCTCCTGGTGACATCAGCAGGATCGAGGACACGGCAATGCAGGCGCAGTGGTTTTCAGACTTTAAAGTTGGAAATTCCAGAAGTGAACCGGAGGCGGGGCCGGAGCATCGGTGAGTGGCTGCGCGGGCACAGGATGTCTGCGGGGGACCATTAGAAGCCCCGGGTAACTTCAACTCATTTTCCCCCCTACAGTAGTCCTTTCAAGAGGAACTGTCGTGAAAGTAATGTAGTCAATAAAATTACTTTTTTTATTATTTACAAAATTCATTTATAAATGATTTAGTCGGTGATTGCCCAGTGTAAAATCTTTCCTGAAACTGATTTACATTCTAAGATTTATCACAGAAGATGATCCTGTCAGGTGCATCACTGCAGAATGTTTGGTTACTGAGAGTTCCAAAGCCAGTACAAAGTATACCTGGTCTCCCATAATGCACTGAGGAGAATTCCACATAGCTAAACAGCCTAGGCTGTGACATCACTCGGAAGGTGGGGCTACATACCAGTATAAAGCTATCTATAGATACAGGAAGTGTTTCTGATGCTGAAACCAGAAAAAAGCGTTCATCCTGAATAATTCGCTCCACTGTTATTTGTCACTATGATGTCTCTTTAAAATCTGTCTGCTGTTAGGTAACTATTAGCTTGCAAACCCATCCCCTGGGCCACGTCAGATCATAGTGTGGATTCCTGAAAATGAGTTAATGAATGTATAGTATATGAGAAGTTTGTGGCTTTTTGTAACCATTGTTCCCCTTGTAAGTGCTGCAGAAGATGTCAGTACTATACACATACATAATAATAATATAGGAGGACATTAGTGTATGACTATGGTAGGATTAGAGTGTGAGCTCCTCTGGGGACAGTCAGTGACATGACTATGTACTGTGTAATGTGCTGCAGAAGATGTCAGTGCTATATAAATACATAATAATAATATGGTAGGACATTAGACTATGACAGGGATTAGATTGTGAGCTCCTCAGATCACAGTCAGTGACATGACTGTGCTCTGCAAAGTGCTGCAGAAGATGCCAGTGCAGTGCTTGACAAAAAAAACCCTTCTGGTGGTGAAAGTGTTAATGTAAACAACACAGGGCTCTTGGTGTCCTCAGCTCCTACAGACCACTTGATCTACAACCTGTTGCCACCAGACAGCTGCTATCATCATTGCCATTTCCTATCCTGCACTGCTGCCTGTGGCGAGCTCAGATCCCTCGCCTGCTCTTATCTGCCACATTTTGGAAACCTCCCTCCTTTGCAATGTCCTCAGACGAGTCAAGAATGAAAAGAATTCCTTGCAATGATAATCTATCGCTCGCCTCTCCAGTCTTTCCTTTTTATTTACTATTCTATTTATTGCATTTATGTCTTTTTTTTATTAGCTTTCGACGAAGACCCCACTTCCCTTCCTCAGGCATAATAATGCGATACAAACAACTTGTAACAAAACAATCACAAAGTTATTAAACAAGCGCACGAGACCAGCGAACATCAAAGCGCAGGAGCCGCACAGCAGCAGCAGCGGCAGACTGACATTCCGAGCGCTGTCACCGCTGCTGCCTTCCCTGTGTCTGTGGCTGCTGCTCACTCTGCTGCCCAGCCGCCTCGCCATTGGTCGCTCCTCTTGGCTGTTTTGCATAGCCACTCCTCCTCACTTCTTTCCCCCCCCCTTCTCTGCTTGCTCGCCTCTTGCTATAATGCAGTGCAGGGCTGAGAGCTGGCTGGAAGGCTTGTGAGCTGCTGGGAGAAAAGGGGAGAAAAAAACCTCTGCAAATTAATACAGGACTTTCACTGCAATCATCCAAGGAGAGGAGGGTGTTTTTTTTTCCTGTGGTCGCTGTGAAGCCCCATTGCAGGAGTCAGTTTTGGGAAGAGAGAGCTGGGGAGAAGAGGAGGCAGAACTGCAGCACAGCAGCTACCTTCTCATTTTTCTTTTCATTTTCCTCCCCATAGTTTTACTGGTGCAGTATGAAGTGCAGTTATGGCAAGAAGAGGTAAGACAGCTGTGAGGACGCTGGAAGATTTGACCCTGGATTCTGGTTATGGTGGGGCTGCCGATTCCATCAGGTCCTCCAACTTGTCATTGTGTTCAGATTCTCATCCGGTAGCTTATGCCCATGGAGGAAACTGCTGGCTTCTAACTGACTCCATGCACAGTAGACACAACAGCTTTGACACGGTCAATACTGTCCTGGCTGAAGACTCGGAGGTCCTGGACTGCTCAGGACAGTGCTCCAGGCTGCCTGACCTTGAGGAAGTCCCCTGGAGCCTCGAGGAGGTGGAAGGTCTTCTGAAGAAGGAGCAGATCTTGACCGGTGCCAGCCGAGATGCCCTCTCCAAGCTGTCCACCCTGGTCAGCAGGTCCCTGGTGAGGATTGCCAAAGAGGCTCAGCGGCTGAGCCTTCGCTTCGCCAAATGCACCAAGTACGAGATCCAAAGTGCCATGGAGATCGTGTTGGCGTGGTCTTTGTCTTCCAGTTGCACCACCTCGGCCCTCGGCGCCCTCTCCCTGTACAACATGAGCACGGGCGACCGGCTCAGCCGGGGCAAGTCGGTGCGCTGCGGCCTCACCTTCTCCGTCGGGAAGTTCTACCGGTGGATGGTGGACAGCCGGGTGGCCCTGAGGATCCACGAGCACTCCGCCATCTACCTGACGGCCTGCATGGAGACCCTCTTCAAGGAGATCTGCAAGAGGGTGCTGGCCATGCCTCGCCCCGAGAAGGAGAACGAGGTGCCCAACTTTACCGCGGAATCCATGGAGCAGGCGATTAACAACGATTCGGAGTTATGGGGGTTACTGCAGCCTTTCCAGCACCTTATATGCGGTAAAAATGCAAGTGGTGAGTAGCAGCACACACAGAAAACCTTAATCAGATAAGATAAAGGGTATCTGAACTCATTGATATTCAGAGTGGTCCTCCAGTGCCTGTGTGTCAGGTTCTGCACACCAACCACAGCCTTCAGAGGGTTATGATGTATTCACAGTTGGGCGAGCCTTCTGGCATCTGCTGTAGGCGATGGTCAATATTTTGTGGTTGCCTGTGAATTATTTTTACGCTGTTGCTTGGTTTTGGCACCTTGCACAGGATGCTTTGTGACGCTGGTGACATTGTAACTGAGAATATATCGTGCTGCATAGCTGGGTTCATTCAGAAACATGGTGCAAGGAGGAGACCATGCATGACCAAGGCAGACAATTGTCATGCAGCCTTCAACAGGTGAAGGTAGCACCACTGTAGTTTTCTTCTGCCTCACTGGTACAATGTGACATCTTTTCTAGGGGGTTTCTAGGGATAGGCGGTCAATCTTACAACCTGAGTGTACACTCTTCGTGCAGTTTTGTGTTGTTTGAGGGTAGGTCCTCACGCAACGTGGATCTGTTGAGTTTGCAGAAGGAGATTGTAAGGCGTGAGGGAAGGTAAAGGTAGCCATACATTTCTCAATTATCCATCGAACGAGGAAGCAATACACTTTATTGGGTGATCAATTACAGTGTGGTTTATTGAAAGTAGATCAACTAGTGGCCCACACGCTACAAGCGAGATCCTATGGGATTCTCCTTTGCTATCGATCTAAACGATGTTGTGCCTCCATGCTCTGAAGCCAAAAATCGATTCTGTGTCGAGCAGAATCATGGGAACAGTAGCCGATTCCTTTGCGATCAACCAATATCTTCGAACCTGTCAGATTGAGTAAATTGTTAGATTCCATTGATAGAATTAGAATTTAGAGGTAGAATTGAACGTAGAGCAGAATGGAATGTAATCCATTCTCCCTCGATCCGATAAAACGATCAAATCGATTGGTCGATTGTACAGGAAAATTGAGGAATATATGGCCGGCCACCTTAAGGTTATCTTGTCTAAAGATGGCCTTAGACAGTTCCGTCTTTAAATAACCAATCAATCGTTTAGAAAGGACTGTTTCAAACTGATTTTGAATCTGATTTGATTTTTGTATTACTTGAAGAAGAGAAAAACGATCAGGTTGGTGCCAATCCAATCAAAGCTTACCGTTTTGTCCCATTACACTTTCATTTGATGAAATCCACAAAATCGCTCAGAAGCAATAGAGAACAGCAGAGGATTTGAAGCGGATTCAAATGCCTGGTACACACCATGCAATTTTCCATCAGATTTCAGACAGGTCCAATCTGATTTCCAATCGTTTTCTGATCAATTTTGTATAGAAGTGATTGGAAAATTGATCAGAAAAACAATCGAAAATCAGATCGGACCTGTCGGAAATAATCGATTCAACCATCTATCTGACGGAAAATTGCATTGTGTGTACTAGGCATAACAAAATGATGAAATCTGCAGATCAATCATTTCGATTGACCTGTGAAATGGCTATTTTAAGCGTGCGGTGGGCGACTGACGTGGGCTTTTTGTGATTTTGACAGATTTAAACAAGTGTTACCTGTACTTACTGCACTATTGCACACAGGCCATACGCTTTACAATCTGATTGTACAATCCTCATCCGATCCTCCCACTCCTATGCAATATGGGGCAGGCCAACCTGTAATCTTTAACGACACAGGTGCCGTTAAACGTGGCCACTGACAGTACAATTTTAAGCGAACTATCATATTTCAGATTGAAAGAAAAGATCGCATTTCATCGATGCAGGCCACTAAAGAACCTAACTTGCGATCCTATCTCCACCAATCACGATCATATCTATCAAGAAATCCACCAAGCGGATTATTATAATTGGTTTGATTATAGTCATTGAATCGGATTAAAAGTGGTGCCGCCAAGTGCTTGACCGATCGACGATGCGACTAAGGCTGAAATTGGTCGCATGTATCGATTGGACATGCTGCAAAATGTAGGGCCGTCATGGTTGGTTGTAAGCGCGGCGGTAATGTCGAGCAATATCGGGACGTGCGATGAACGTTACTAAACTCCCGGCGCTGTCCCCCCAATGCACAATCAGCCCCCCCCAGTGCCCAGTGTACTGTACATTACCTGTCCGTGGCCACCGCTGGCTATGGGCGCCGTCTTCCGTCCGTACACGGCCCCACGTAATTGCTGGCGTACATGTGGGTGTGTGTGACATCACAGACATGCCCACATTACTCCGGCAACCAAATGGATCGCGTGTACGGACGGAGGACATCACCTGTAGCCAGCGGCGGACATGGACAGGTAATATACAGTACACTGGGCACTGGGGGGGCACATGGAATATTGGGGGGACTTCGGTGAGGTTGCGGATGCGGTCACAAGGCAGATTCCTGATCGATCAGATCGAGAGATCTGTCTCTTGGTCGGTCTACCCACGCATCATCTAATGTATAGGCACCTCGTATGGCCATCTATCAAGAGGGCAGACTATGAATTCTGATTGCTCGTTTCCCTAATTGCTTACTGCATTCTAGAATTCTTTTTTAACCCTTGTTGTGAATAAGCCCCACTGGATGCTATCAGTGGTGTATCCATACCATCAGCACCTACTGCATTCCCAGATCCACCCTCTCCCCTCCTCCACCTCGAAGAAGGAGGGGTGTCCTGCAACATCTGCATACATCACAGGGCCTCTTTGGTGGCGAGCAGCTGACCTTAATTGCGTCAATGCGAATACTGTCTGAATTCAGTATTTATGGAATAGCAGTGGAGACGCAGGGCTTGCCAGTGTGTGCGTCTCTGTTGCACAGTATGAATGTTTTCTGCATGCAGCACTATGCAGCAGGGACCCAGTCCATGGCGATCCGATGACACCTGTGTGCGAAGGATCCCGCTGCACCTTGATTGCTTGTTATCTATGATTGGCGATAAGCGACGCGTTCCACGCTGGTTTCTCCAGGGCTGTCAGCAGTCCCGGTTTCCGTCTCTGTGTGTGTCAGCAGCGTGTACGGATCTGACTGTCCCCACATCATTGTCTGTGCGCTGGTGTGGCTGATGGTCTGATGCGTTCACTGCAGCTTCTTGCTGCTCATTCATGGCACAACGGTAATGGTTTGAATGGCTTCTTACAGCAGAGGCATGCTGCATCAGAACTCCCAGCTCTGGTGCTGGCATGCAGCCTGCAGAGTGTCTATCAGCTGTGAATTTCATAAGCGGGCTGTCAGTAGAAGGGTGGACACGTCTGACAGGTGTGTGTGTGTGTCTGTCACAGCGTGTTGGGCGTCACCCTCTGGGTGTGCTGGTGTACAATACTGCACTAGTGACTGTGCTGGTGTACAATACTGCACTAGTGACTGTGCTGGAGTACAATACTGCACTAGTGACTGTGCTGGAGTACAATACTGCACTAGTGACTGTGCTGGTGTACAATACTGCACTAGTGACTGTGCTGGAGTACAGTGCTGCACTACTGACTGTGCTGGTGTACAGTGCTGCACTACTGACTGTGCTTGTGTACAGTACTGCACTACTGACTGTGCTGGTATACAGTACTGCACTAGTGACTGTGCTGGTATACAGTACTGCACTAGTGACTGTGCCAGTGTACAGTACTGCACTACTGACTGTGCTGGTGTTCAGTACTGCGCTACTAACTGTGCTGGTGTACAGTACTGCACTACTGACTGTGCTGGTGTACAGTACTGCACTACTGACTGTGCTGGTGTACAGTGCTGTACTACTGACTGTGCTGGTGTACAGTGCTGAACTACTGACTGTGCTGGTGTACAGTACTGCACTACTAACTGTGCTGGTGTACAGTACTGCACCACTAACTGTGCTGGTGTACAGTACTGCACTACTGACTGTGCTGGTGTACAGTGCTGCACTACTGACTGTGCTGGTGTACAGTGCTGTACTACTGACTGTGCTGGTGTATAGTGCTGCACTACTGACTGCTGATGTACAGTGCTGCACTACTGACTGTGCTGGTATACAGTACTGCACTAGTGACTGTGCTGGTATACAGTACTGCACTAGTGACTGTGCCAGTGTACAGTGCTGTACTACTGACTGTGCTGGTGTACAGTGCTGTACTACTGACTGTGCTGGTTTATAGTGCTGCACTACTGACTGTGCTGGTGTACAGTGCTGCACTACTGACTGTGCTGGTGTACAGTCCTGCACTACTGACTGTGCTGGTGTACAGTGCTGCACTACTGACTGTGCTGGTGTACAGTACTGCACTACTGACTGTGCTGGTGTACAGTCCTGCACCACTGACTCTGCTGGTGTATAGTACTGCACTACTGACTGTGCTGGTGTACAGTGCTGCACTACGGACTGTGCTGGTGTACATTACTGCACTACTGACTGTGCTGGTGTACAGTACTGCACTAGTGACTGTGCTGGTGTACAGTACTGCACTACTGACTGTGCTGGTGTACAGTACTGCACCACTAACTGTGCTGGTGTACAGTGCTGCACTATTGACTGTGCTGGTGTACAGTGCTGTACTACTGACTGTGCTGGTGTACAGTGCTGCACTACTGACTGTGCTGGTTTACAGTGCTGCACTACTGACTGTGCTGGTGTACAGTGCTGCACTACTGACTGTGCTGGTGTACATTGCTGCACTACTGACTGCGCTGGTGTACAGTGCTGCACTACTGACTGTGCTGGTGTACAGTACTGCACTACTGACTGTGCTGGTGTACAGTGCTGCACTACTGACTGTGCTGGTTTACAGTGCTGCACTACTGACTGTGCTGGTGTACAGTGCTGCACTACTG